>NC_080675.1:175571392-175815624 GCF_030445035.2 Dasypus novemcinctus | reverse complement strand
TGACTCTGCTCGTCCAATCCAAAGGGTTGTTGATGCTCTTGGAACTACAAGCTCTTCCTCTAGGGAGACCCTTCTCACTATTTCCTAATCTGTGGCCTTGAGGAGCGAGGAGAGAGAGTGAATGTGTTTTTCTAGTTCCATTTAAGCCTGAGATGAATCATGTCAGTTAGACTTAAGAAAACGTCTGTAAGCACTCTTCCTAAATGCTAAAATACAAACAAAAGCAGAAACTCATTTTGGGGCATTAGTCACTTATTTATTCCTTCCTTGTGCGTTGATTCACTCAGAAAATGTTTACTGAGTCAGTCTTGCTCCAGGGCTTGGGACCCTGCAGCGCTCAAGGTTTCAGGGGAGACGAGGCTACACCAGGGCCCAACAGGTGGACAGGACACCTTCAGGCGGTGACAGGTTTTAGGGAGAAGACAAAAGAGGGGGTGGTCCTAGGAGTGCCTGGGGTTGCTTTAGATTGGGAGGTCAGGAAAGACCCCATCTAGGAAATCGAGGCAGAGAAAAGGGCCTTCAGGGACCTGGTGAGGGGTTGGCATTTTAACTGGAAAAGGCCTTGCAAAACTCTTGGAGGGCTTGATGTAGCTGAGTGTTATTTTAGTTTCCTCGACTGCCCAAATACCATGGAATGGGTTGACTTAAGCAACGAGCGTTTATGAGCTTATAGCTTTGAGACCGAGAAAATGACCAAGTCAAGACATCATCAAGGTGATGCTTTCTCCCAAAGTCCAGCCGCCAGCGATCCTGGGCTCCTCTGCCACAGGGCAAGGCACGTGGCAGTGACTGTTGGGCTATCCCTTCTCTTCCAGGTTTCGTTGCCTTCAGCGTTTTGCTTCCAGGGCTTTCTCTCTTGGTATTCATTCTGTTTTTAAAGGACCAGTAAGAGGATCAAATCGTATCCTGGATGAGGTGTGTCACACGTTGCTGAAGCAGCCTCAACGAGAGAGCTTCTGTTCAGTGGGGTCACACCCACAGGGATGGATTAGATTGAAGAATGTGTTTTTCTGAGTTACATACAGCTTCAAACCACTCTGAGTGCCAAGATCCACTTTATATTTTTAAAAGTCTCTCTGGTTATTTTGAGGATCATGGATTTCAGAGGCCCAAGTGCGAGCTAGAAACCCAGTTAGGTTAGTGCAATAATCAGGCAAGAGACAATGATGGCTTGAATTAGCATGGGGCAGTGAAGAGGGAGAGCAGTGGATAGATTGGGGACACCTTTTTTTTTTTAAACCAACTTTCTGAAATATTCATAAACCATTTGATTCATCTAAAGTGCACAATCAGTGGACTTTAATATAATCACAGAGTTGTGCATTCATCACTTCAGTTAATATTGGAGCATTTTCATGACTGGATTGGGAAATCTTTTGAAGGCAGAGTCAACAGGAATTGGTGATAAACTGAATACCACGTGGAAGGTCAGACTCAAGATGGACAGAAGCTAACATTCATTGAGGGAGTATGCCTAAGCATGTTACAAGTCTCGCCACGTTTAGTGCAGTGGTCATTCTATAAATGAGAAAGCCAGCACAGGGAGAGGTGCCTCTGCACCTGCCAGTGATTATTGTGAGGGACAGAGCTGGGGTGTGAGCCCTGGAATTCTGGCTCCACAGCCCATGTCTTCACTTCCAGATTCTGGAATTTTGGGAAGGTGGTGATGACAATTACCACGTTATGGAAATCTGGGAGAGGAAAAGCTTTCATTGGGGGAAATGAGAACGCAGTTCAGTGGTGTTACTTTTGAACCACCTGTTAGACATCCAGGTGAAGATGTTAAACAGATGGTAGGGAAAGAGGGTTCAGAACACAGGGGAAAATCCAGGTCGGGGGATGTGAATTTGGGAGTTGGTGCAAGGGAGACATCGATAGCTGTGGGACCAGCAGTAGTGGCATGTGGCAGCTATAACCATTTACTGAAGGGCTATTATTTAAAGGATGCACGTCCAGCCTGTCTAAGTTGAAAGTAGGGATGGCCAGAGGGAGAGCGCGTGGTCTGTGTGGAAGTCAGCTGGCGCGTTCATGTAAAGGAGGCTTCTGGTTTGAATCTGCACGTTGTTGTAGGTCAGCAGGGAGGGGTGAGGGTCCCAGGCAGGGGTCGGGGGGCAGCGTGGCCCTGCATTTGGCCCGTAACTTCCCTGGATCGCAGCGTCTTCATCTGTAAGTGAGGGCATTGGATTAAATGGAATTTCTCTGCTAGTAAGTTGAAAGTGCTAAATAGGTAGACAATTTATCATCGTTACACTGCAGCATTACAGTTCCAGTGGAACTGTGAGTTATATTCTGCATTATTGTACAATGCCGTTTCGTGACCTAAAGCGCAGTCTGACCAGCTCTGAAGATCTTTGAAGAATCCCCGTGTTCTGCTCGCGTTGGCTCCCTGCTTAGACCTCTGAGCGGCCGCGTCAGAAACCAGAGGGTTTATTGTTCCCGTTCTGTGGACGAGGAAAACCGAGGCTCAGAATGGTAAAGGGACTTTCCAAATTCCCTGAGCCAGCCAGGGCAGAAGCCGAGCCTCAGACCTGCTCTGGCTCCACGCTCTGCCCTCACTGTGCTGCTCTTTGATCAGAATAAGAGAGAAATCTATTGCGTTGTTTTACAAGGAACGCGCTTTTCCTTTCGCCTTCTGAAGATTTTCATACATACAAACATGTATTTGTTTTGGAATGAGGAAAATAAAGAGTAAAATTATCAGATGAAAACAGAGACAAAATAAATTAAGATACCATCTTACAGACAAATAGAACCCTTGGTATGGTCGAGATGACCCTGGCTTTCCAGGGGGACATGCAGGAGAGGCGTCCTGGGCACACGATGCTGTTGCTTTACGCTGTGGTTTCCAACTTGTGCTGGGCATTAGAATGTAGGTCATTGGCTTTCAAACTTGAGCGGAAATCAGAATCACCTGGGAGCTTCTTAAACAGAGATGTCTGACTGCCACCAGCCGAAGGGCCAGCAGGGTGAGGAGCCTTTCTCCTGGGGATCCCCCCCTTTTCTGGACCGCACAGGCATCACCTCCTGCCAATCTGCCCAGGGGCCTTGAGGTCACCCAGACGCAGCTCCACTTGCAGCTCTGCCACTCAGCCGCTGTGTGCCCTCGAGAGGCAAGCTGGTTCTTGGAGCTTTAGCCTCCCAGCTGTAAAATGGGTGTAAAAACAGTAGTTAATTCCCAAAGTTGGCAGAAAGATGGAATGATACCAGCGTCCAGTTCTCAGGAAGTGGTAGCCACTCTAAATAACTGGCAGTGGATGTGTGTGTGTGTGTTGTGCATGTGTGTGAATGCTACCCCTTAGGGACGGTGGCAAGGAAGGTGAATTTTGATCGGTTTGCCTTCTTGCCTTCCTACGAGGGAGAAGCTAAAATAAGGAGGAAAGGAGTGCCTGGTGGGCTCCAGGGCAGGCACCTGCAGAGCTGTTTGCAGAGGGCTCTCCTGGCTTGTGGCGTTCTCTCGATTCGTTCTACACTGGGAGTTTTTCCTTTCATTGGGCAGCTCTGCAAACCAAAGCTGAGACGTGCCCAAGATGCCCCGGTGGGAGCGTGGTCAACGCCAGTGGAGCGCAGGTGACGGGTCCGCGCCTCTCCCGCCTGCGTCGTGAGCTGGCTCAGGGGGAGTGTCGGGGGGCCCTTTGGAGGCCGGGGGTGGGAAGAGTCCCTCGCTCTTTTCCCCGAGGGTGTTCCGCAGGGCACAGGGGAGGGGCAGTTTCCGCCTCGCGGTGCGTGCCAGCTGTCAGTGGGGTCTGGGTGGGGTCTCAGCTGCCCCTTGGAGTTCATTCACCTGCAGAGAGCGAGAAAGGGGTCATCCCCCGAGGAGCGAGGCGCGAGGTCTGAGGTCACACCTGGTGCTGGAGGAAGCCTGCAGCCCCTCGCTGGCTGCGGGGCCCAGCCCAGGGGTCCCAAATCGCCCTGCGACCCTTCTGCCTGGGTGAGAAGTCTTGGTGGCCCATGGCCCTGCCCAAGCCCTGCCCCCTCCCCCGGGGGACTCGTGAGAGCCGCTATGGGTGTGAGCAGAGGAGGCAGCCCCGCCTGAGACCCCAACCCTGCGCGTGCAAATCCCCCCACGCCAGACTTGGCCGACAATGGGGGACTGTCCTGCGGCCCCGCCAACAAGGGCGGCCTTATCCGCAGACAGGCGCCGGGCTGGGGGCCGGGGGCCCTGCTGGAATGTCAAGGGCTTCCTACGAGTTGCACCTACTTCCTCATTAAAACCCCGGGAAGCCCTGAAGCATTTGGTGGTGAGCGGCAGGAAACATCCCGTTCCTGGGGACAGGGTCGCAGCAGGGCCCCGGCCCGGCGCGCACACGTGGCGCCCAGAAGCCGCACTCGGGATGAACGGCTGTGTGGGGTGCGCTTGGGGGCACAGAGGGATTAACTGTCACTCTCAGAGCAGGCTCTCCGAGGACCAGGCGGGGAAAGGTGTCCCCGACACAGGACACTGCCCCGATGGGACAAGGAGGTGTGGCCCTTTACGCGGCTGTTGCCCCCGCAGCCTCTGCACATTGGGTCACTCTCTGGGCCCCACACTCACTTGGGCTGCATCTGAATCCCCTGCAGGACTTGTCAGAGCCCAGGGTGCCGGCCCCGCGCCCAGAGCCGCCGAGTCGGTAGGTGGGCACAGCCTGGCGGGTGCATTCCTAGCAGGTGCTGCGGGCGCCCCTGAGCTGGGGACCCGCCTCCGAGAACCCCTGAGTTACAGGCACCTCCTGGCAGCTGTTTTGTTATTTCAGGGCCTCTTTGGCTCAGAGAGGCCACGTGAAGCCACGGGAAGAGCCTGGGTTAGGAGTCCGGTAGGTGCTGGCTAGACTGACCTTGCCAAGCCGGTGACTGGCTATGACCCACGGTCATCTCTCTCGGCTCAGTCAGTGACAGGTGACTGCGTGGCGCCTTCCTCCAGCTGGAAACCGGGTGTGACGTGATGCGTTTCTAGGTTTGTGTGACACCCCAGCGCTGTGCCGGGCGTACGGGGCACGTGCCGTGGGATGCTCTGGCCATCCAGCCCTCCCCACTGCTCTGGGCCGCCCGGGTGAGCCTGTGGCCTCGGGGCTGTCGTGGCGGGCTGGGCCGGCCCCGGGGCTCCCTGCCGCCCAGCAGATGGTGGACCATGTTGCGAGGCTGAGCTTGCCAGCGCCGGCAGCCCGGCCCTTAGACTGGGCGTCTTCCCGTGGAGAAGTCAGATGGCTCTGGTGGGGAGTGGTGGAGCGCACCCCTACGGGCGGTGCCCGTGTCACCTGTCCAGAGCAGGTGGCGGAGCAGCATCCGTCCCACAGCATCCCGGCCATCGGGGCCCGGGCTCTGACTCGGGTGGAGAAAGGGGCGTCCGGCTCTCGTCCTTCGCCAGCTCCGATTCAAGGCCGGGCCACGGGCCGCGCTGGGATACGGGGTGCTGGGTCCCTGCTGGAGAGCGAAGCTGTGCGCGGGGAGGCAGGTGGGCTCCAGGTGAGTGGGGGGCTCTGGGCAGCCGCCCTGGCCGGGCAGCCGCTGCCAGGAGGCAGGTCTGTGGCTCGAATGGGGAGGGTCTTGGGTGCTGGCACTTCATGTCCTGTACGGAAGCGGTGCTGGGGTCGGGACGGGGCAGAAATGGGCATCACCTGGACAGGAATCCTGGGACCACCGTGATGGGTAGCAAGGTGGAGGGGCACGCCGCCGTGGGTGGGGACAGGGCTGCGTCCTCGACCTGCGCCAGGAGGACCTGTCGGCCTTGCACCTCGTCCTTGGGACCCGGAGTGTGGGAGGGGGTGGAGAACGGAGGGTGGAGAGAGGGGGCTGCGGCCACCAGGGGAGGGTCCACCTGCTCCAGCTGCCCCTCTCCTGGTGGGCACGGCGGGGACCGGCTCTGGCGCCCTGGACGGTGGGAAGTCGGCTCTCTGCCTGCCGGCCACTCTGCCCGACTGGGGAGGGTGCCACCACTACGTCCCACTCTGGTTGTGTTCCCAGGTCAGCTTTCTCTTGTCCAGGAATGTGTCAGTCAAGCAGATTTGCTGCCTCCTTGAGGATGCAGGGAAGCACCTGCTCCTCCTGCTCCCTTCAGGTGACCTTGGTCCCATTTCAGGCCGAGCCACACGGGACCTTGTCCCAGGAGCCCGCACCTGGCCGCCGCACGGCCTTCCCGGGGGAGCTGCTTTCGCTGGGGCTCCCTATTGCCTGTCCCGGCTCCCTGGGCAGGAGAGGACTGCTGGGCCCCTTTCCTCGTCTCTTTTCTCCTTCTGTGTCCTGGAGTTAGACGGTGGTCAAGTTTATAACCAGGGAGAGGGCACCTCCCCTCTCCGCAGCTTGAATTGGGTACGAGGCGATGGGGGTGCGTGCGTGTGTGCCAGAAGTTTCTGGAAATCTCTGCTGGCCATTTACTCAACTCCTAACAATGTGTATTCAAATGCTCAGTCGTAAGTGCATCCCTGGGAAGAGGCAGTGGCTACAGGGTCGTTCTAGGCATTGATGAACTGGGAAAATGTAAGGCTCAAATAGGGTTTTCATAATTCTTTATGTAGCCACTTGTAAAATAAAAACAGGATGTATAACCTTTGACTCTCGGAGGAGGGAAAGAAAGACCAAATAACTTGAGTGGAAAGCAATAAAAAGAAAGGAACCATTAAAAGAAAGCCCAAATGTGTCAGAAGAAAGATGTACCAGCTAAGATGTGTATCCACCAGGGTTCTTGAGAGAAGACACAAAACTGGATATATGTAGGGGGTGTGTGTATAAATAGATTTATTTTAAGGAATTGGCTCATGCAGTCCGGGGGCTGGCAGATCCCAAATCTGGGACAGGCCAGCGGGCTGGACACTCAGCGGGAGTCGACTTTGAAGTCCGAGGGCAGGATTCTTCTCCTGGAAATCTGCTTCTGTTCTCAAGGCCTCCCTGGATTGGAAGAGGCCCAGCCACATGCCCGAGGGTAATCTCCTTTACTTAAAGTCAGCTGGACCTTGACATTAATCACATCTATGAAATCCCTTCACTGTATCGTGTAGACCAGGGCTGGAGCAAAGCCCTGGCTCCTAGCCTGGCCAAGCTGACACATCAAGTGTGAATGTACACATTCAAATACGTAATGCGGTCACACAGTACAATCAGGAAGATACCCAGATTCATTTTAAACAATGGGAAAATACCCTTAAACCCTCCCCCCGCCCCCACTACATCCTACTTTTAAGAGACACATTTAAAACAAAAGAACATGATGTTAAAAATAAAGGGATGGGAAAATACTAGGCAAATGCAAATGAAAAGAAAGTAGGGTGGCAATATTAATTTTGTCAGACAAAATAAAAATTGAGGCAAGTATTAAATGGGTCATGTACTTTTTATAGTAATGAAAAGAACCCATAACGAAGACTTGCAAATCTGAATCCTTTACGCACTAGATGAAGGCATTGAAAGACATAAAATAAAAAATGTTGGAAATAAACTTACAGATATGGTGTCAGATATTAATGCACTAACTCTAAGCTTTTTCAGAGTACATTAGACAAATATAGAGTTTGAGGATTTGCATTCTATGATTTACGAGGTTGAATATCTTTCTATCTAGCTATCAGTCTATCACATTTAAATATATGTATATATTTGAAATTCCAAACGGACAATAAAACGATAGTCATTTTTTTCAAATGTCCATGGAACACTTACCACAATTAGGTCACTTCACATACTGGCTACAAAGTAAACCTCAATAAATTCCAACAAATAAAAGTGTCTAGGTCATATCCTGTGGCCACGATGCATTTAAATAGAATTTTCTAATAAAAAGTTACAAGAAAATTTTCTGATAAAAAGTTACAAGAACAACAAGACTAAATCTCGGAAATTAAACCACATGAAATCAATAACAAAAACAGTCTTCTAAAGAACTCAGTTTAAATTGGAAGTAAAATCTGCAATTGCAGACCATTGGTGAAATAACAGGAATTAGAACTACAGAAAAGTTCATGGGTGGCGACCAAAGGGATAGTCAGAGAATTTCTAGTTTTAAATATTTAAGTATTTTAATTTCTAGCTTTAAATATCAGCCACAATAACCACCCAACAAAGTGTGCTAATAGACTCACAACCAGCATTTCAACTCAATGTCACACTGTTGTTGTTGGGTGGAGAGTACTATAATTATCCCCATTTTACAGATAACAAAACTGAGGCACAGAGAGGTTAAGTAGATTTTCAAGGTCAAACAGTAAATAATTGGAGTGGGATTTGAACCTATGTCTAGGGGGACTAATGCTGTCATTTCTAAAATACAAGGGATGGAGGTAGAGGAATAAAATATTAAACTCTAGGAGATAGAAAAAAAGAACAAAACTAATAGAAGTAAAACAGGAAGGGAAAAAGTAATAAAGCCAAAGCAGAAACAAAGACATCTGAAAGCAAAGCCAAAAGAGCATATTGGATGTTTTAAAGGCATGCTGAAGTCTGGGAGTGAGTTCTTTGCAAGGACCAATAGAACAGATGTCCCTCCTTCAGGTAAATCGGAGCAACAAGGAGGGGTGATGAAAAGAAATACACGACACCGGTTCTGAGAGTCAGAGGGTATGCACACAGCTTCAGAGAAAATTTTGAAAATTGTGAGTCTGCAATGGACAATTCTACGCTAATACGTTTGAAAATCTGGATAAGGTAATTTTATAAAAAACGTAAGTGAGCAAAATAACAAAGGAAAAGGTAGGAGAAAAAAAAAAAAGATCCATAATGAAGGAAGCAATGGAGAGTTTCCAAAGGACCACCTCGGATCCAAAGGATCAGATTTTATGGGAAAATAATTTCAGGCCTTTATGGACTAGCTGTATTTTAAGCTATTAAACTCTTTCAGAGAGTAGGAAAAGATGTTAGGGCTCTAATTCCTTTTACAGTGTCAGCACAGCCCGAGGCAGCACAAAACAGGGCCAGACCATTTCTATTTGGGAACAGAGATAAAAAAAAATTCTAAATGAATTAGTAGTAAACAAAATCCAGGTCCCTATGAAAAGAGTTACAGACGGTGACCTAATAGGACTTTGAAAAACTCAACAAAATAAAGGTGGCTCAGTTTTAAGAAATCCATTAATATATTCGCTTTGACAACTGAGAGGAAAGGCACAGAAGGGCAAGGGGAGGCACGATGAATGGTTTGACAGGTAACCACACAAGGCAGAGTGTACCCTCTCTGCCTAGAGGAAGCCATACCAAATTGGTCTGTATTTCCGTCCTTCTCTTCCATTTCTCAGCAAGCTCTGCTTTTTCCCCCATTTCCCATATAAATGCTTTTTACTGGCCTAACTGAAAAAAAATAAATAAATAAAGGAAAGGTAAAGGATCGTGCTAAGTTGCTGTAAAAAAGATTAATAAATAGCCCCCCCTTCTTGGTGAATATGCCTCACAGATTATAAGTAGTAGAATACTTCCTTAACATGTTAATATTTTAACTCAAACGGTGATCAACATGCCACTTAATAGAGCACACTAATGGAATTTCCATCAATGTCTGATAAAAGGCCTGGAGAACCTCTATTGCCACCATTGTTTACTAATGCTGTAGACACCATAGTCAGTAAAGTCAGAAAAGAGAAATAAGTGGGGCAAGTACTTAAAAATGAGGTGTGTTTATTGACATTCAGAGAGCACATGGCTGGCAGCTCAAGGGAATCTATTGAACAGCCACAAGAGTTAAGGAGAGATTTGTAAGGCTGCTGGTTATGAAGTAAATATGCAGAAGTCAATGCACTTGCATATGAGCAATAATGAGTTTGAAAATATCTTTTCCAAATGATTCCATTCAACACAGAAGCAGAAATGCTTAGGAATAAATATAAAAGTCCCTAGTGGGGAGAAACGCCCCCTAAATTAGTTTATGAATCCAAAGCAATTGCAATTAAAATTTCAACTGGATACTTTGGAGTCGGAGAAAATTATTAGGCAGTTAATTAGGAATATTAGTTGACCAAAATCAGATATAAATTGCTATTTTTTCCCTTAAAATAGAACATGTTTACTTTTTTCTGATTATAATTGCGGTTCATGCTTGTTGAGAAAAGAAACCAAGCCCAGGAAAGGAAAGGAAAGGCTTCTGGTGAATTCCATCCCAGGACCTTGCTGCAACTTCCGAAGAAAGAGCAATTACTAACTTGGTGTTTAGTAAAACTAAACTTTTGTAAACAAGACCACTCTGCACAACTGCTTTTTGGTGTTTTGTAACTTTACAATATACTGTGGGCGTCTTTCCATATCCACGTATCTATTTTCTTCTTGTTATTGGCTGCCTAGTATTCCACTGAAGGAACATACCATCATACAGTTATTAAATCCTCCATTGGTATATATTTAGGTTAGTTCCCCTTTTTTTGAATAAATGTGTTTTTCCCCAGTCTATCCTATGTGCCAGGCAATAAACTCAGTATCTCTTGGAATTATTTTCTTTAGTCTTCCTAGAGGTTAGTATTGTTATCTCCACTTAACGGGCGAGGAGACTAGGCCCCAGAGATGTTAAACACTTGGCAAAAGGTCACACAGATATTAAGTGGCAGGCACAAATTTAGGCCAACTCCAGAATTTAAGCCCTTAACCATTAGAGTTGAGCTCTGGCTGGTCAGTGGGCTGTCCCGCTAGACAGCTGTACGTGTAGCTTTGGGCACTTGGCTCATTATTTCATTGTGCAACACAGATTTGTTGAGTGTCGGCTCTCTGCAAAGCTCTCCTCTAGGCCCTGGGATTTAAGAGGCGTGCGTCTTGGCCAATCCCTCCAGAACAATGACAGGCGGGCCAATGCGCCCTTCTTGAATTGATCTAGAGCCTTCTTGAATTGATCTAGCTCCTTCTTGAGATTCTCACACGTTCATCCTTTCCCATCTTGGCAGTAACAAACCCTGAGGGGAGAAGCCCTCTCCCGACTTATCGTTGGCCCCAGGGGCCTGGGTCTGGCTCAGGACCCGCACCTGCACCTGCGCAAGGACGGCTGCGGACAGCCTCACCTGGGCCAAGCGCTTCCGGCTCGGGGTCCCCTTCCAGGAGGCCGAAGGGCAGCAGCCCAGGCGAGGGGCCGCTCCCACGTGCTCTTCGTCTCCCGCCCTCAGGGGCAGCCCGCTCTGCCTGGTGCCTCGGTGGCAGTGTATTACCTGCCGTCCTGCGGCCGGGGCTTCCAGGTGGAAGGCCTTCCTGGGCACTTCTCACCTTCTCTGGGGGCAGGAAAGGCTGGCTGCAAGGGATCTTCGGGACCTTTCCCCGGCCATTCGGTCACCTACATGGAAATGTGCCAAGCCCTGGCAAGGCATGGAGACGCAAAATTAATCAGGTGCGGTCTCTTCCCCGAGGAGCTACGTGGACGTGAAGAAGCCAGATGGGAAGCTAACTTCAGCACAAACTGCTCCTCTTACCCAGGGGTCCCCGAGGCCCATCCCCCTCTAGTCCTGTGCACAACGTGTAGACACGGGTGCGAGTCGCCCGGCCACAGGCCCCAAGAATCCTAGGCCGGCGCTCTTTATCTGTGAGTCACTCTGCAGTGAGAGACAGAAACTACCCCCTGGGCCTGCGTGACCAGACTTGGAAAACTGCCTTTGATATAAGATGCTGTCGGAGGATTCCGAAATTTAAAACACATTTCAGCAACAAGTCCCCCCTTTTCCATGCGGTTATTTACCCTCCCAAAGCTCTCCAGTGAATTAAGTGTATTTTATCCAGATGGAAACTCTGTGGCCGTTCCGTCAGTAGGCTCGCTTCCCCCAGGCCTGGTGTTGAAATCCCGAAAGTGCTGCTAATGAGAAAAAGGAAAAAAGAACAAGGAAGAGAACTAGAAAGAGATGAAGGATGGAGGGAGAGAGGAAGGAAGCATGATGCTACTTCCCAGCACGCAATCTGGATGATTCACAAACTCCTTCGAAAGGAAGGAATTATCCATTGCTTTGCAGTTGAGCACGGTTCTTTTGGCTCAGTGTTTTTGGTATAGACATTGGTGGTCATAACATACCCTGAGGAGCTGCGATGAGTCAAGTCTCCTCTCTTTGGGGCACAGTCTCCTCACGTGTGTAGTGGTGAGACCGCTTCCAGCTGTCAAATCCTGGGAGGAGAAAGCTAAAGAGCACATATTAGTCTGTGTTGCAGGGGCTGAGGCGAGCGGCCCTGGAATAAGAGCGGTTTCGTGGGGGAAAGCAGATCCCCTGGGTTTTCCTGTGTGGAAGTGAGAGCAGCTGATCCTCTTAGCTTGGTCATGCTGTGCTTCCCGGGAACCCCCACGGGGCAGGTCTGGGGGCGCCGAGCCAGGGATTCCCTTAGGGCTGAGAGAATCTGGCAGGAGTTTGGCAAACGCTGGTGGAGCCTGGGGTGAAAAAAGAGAAAGTGCATTCAGCCCTGGCCCTTCCCAGGCAGCTGGAGTGGGGGAGTGGCACGGGCCGGCCCCCAGCTCTGCTGACATTTGGCCCCATTAGGGGCAATCGCCGGTTCCGATGTCCTGAGCACAATTACCGGAGCTAAGCCGAGCCATGTGACCGCCACGCTGTGTTTTCAATTATTCTCCCCCTCTTCTCTCTCTCCCTGTGCCAAGCCTGGGGGGGGGGGGGGAAGCAGCCTTCCACAGAAGTCCAATTCTGGCTTCACCACTACAGCCCTGGAGCAATTGTTCCCTTTCTTTTGAACATTTTCCATAACAACAGGCGGCGTTTTGAAAATCTGGCTTGGCTCCTGACCTCAGGGTTAACACCTTGTCCCCAGTGCATCACCAGCTTCCCATCCCAGGGCCCCTGGCACCCCTTTGGGGGACCTGAGATGCAGGAGTGGCAGTTCCCCCTGGAAACGCTTATTTTTTAAAATCGGCGGGGCTCATCTGACTCTCGTGCAAAGGGCCGCCTGGGCGCAGCACGGTTCCACTGAGGAATTTGGTCCCTCTGCTCCCCCAAATCCCACCCGCTTCCGGCCTTCCCGCTGAGTTCAGCACACACCTTGCACCTGCCCCTGAAAGGCCCCAGAAGCTTTCCCCCTGGAAAATGCCAGCGAGCGACCTCGCCACTGATAAGACGGTATCGATAAGACAGGTCTCATGGGTCGGGAGAGGATGTGGGGGAGAAAGGGAACTGGATTTGCATCCCAAGAATCCTCCTGACCCTGGCAGTGCTCAGGAAGCAGGAAGGCAGGAGGCTGTCGTGGGGGAGGGGCAGCAGGGGGGTCTCGGGACGTGACCGGTGCGGGCGGGGGTGGGGTGACCGCTCCTCTCCTGCTAAGGGTGGGATAAAAGAGTTTCAAAGCCTTTTGGTTGTTGGATGTCACTGTGGGCCAGCAGCATCAGAGAGAAGAGCCACGACTCCAAGAGGAGTTTTTTTAAGCAAAGCCAGGAATGTATTGGTTTCCATAACTGAAAAGATAGAGGTGGCTTCAGGCGTGGCTGGATCCAGGTGCTCACAGAACCTCATCTGGATGCGCTGGCCCTCATTCCGTCCCTCTCTCCCCCTCCCTTTGTCTTTTCTTCTGAATCTGCAGCTCTCTTTGCACCTCCGTGAGTTCCACAGCTTCTGTGTTGGGTTCACGCTTAGGCAGCCTCTCCATGCAGCGACCCTCAGCAGCCCCAGAGTCATAGTCTCCCAGTTTAGTACCAGTAAACAGGCAGAGAGATTTTAACATAAAACTGTGATTTTCTCTCATATTTTCAAGTGCCCAATGGACCAATGCTGGCTACAACCAACACATGCATGCACACGTATATGCATACACAGATACCCTTCCATGTGCACACCCTTCCACAGGCACACCCACTCACACGCATGCACATGTGTGCACACACCTTTCCACAGGCACACTCACTCACATGCACATGTGCACACACACATCCACATGCACACCCACTTGCACACACACATATGTACACCCACTCACATGCACACACATGCACACATACCCATTCACAGACACACCCAATCATACACATGCACACGTGCACACACCCATCCACAGGCACATCCACTCACACATGCAAACATGCACACACACCCTTGCACAGGCACGCCCACTCACACATGCACACGTGCGCACACACCCATCCACAGGCACACCCACTCACACACATGCACATGTGCGCACACACCCATCCACAGGCACACCCACTCACACATGCACACGTGCACACACGCCCATCCACAGGCACACCCACTCACACACATGCACATGTGCACACACATCCATATGCACACCCCCTTGTACACACATATGTACACCCACTCACATGCATGCACACATGCACACACACCCATCCACATGCACACCCACTTGCACACATGCATATGTACACCCACTCACATGCACGCACACCTGCACACACACCTATCCACACGCACACCCAGTCCATACACACACACACGTGTACACACATCCTCCATGAGTCCCATTTGAATTATGGGGAGTCCTGATGAGGGTGATCAAAAGGAAAAGAGGTTTGGCTATATTAATATTTATAGTAACAGTGGTGTTGAGAACACCAGCGCTGCCACATTGAGTGGACAGAATAAAAGGGAAATCCTGAGTTGGGGGATGGTGGCAGAAAGGAGAGCAGCTGAAGGGTGACACCTGGAAGTAAAGGTGAGAAATGAGAAAAAGGATGGCTCTAAGAGCTTGAACTCTACGAATTCCGCAGGCAATGGATCTGAGCATCAATATGCTACTAACAAATCCTCTCAAAATGAAGCAGGCTGAAACCAAGCAGATCATGCTCTCTGGACTTTAGTTTAGTGACTTTGGTGCACAAAATAATGCAGAATTGATAAATAGTTTCAATGGTTTTAGGGGGAAGGAAGCAGACTATACAGGTTGAGGCTTGACGGGAGGTGAACATGAGGAGAGAAAGAATAAAGTGTAGAACATTTGGTGAAGAAGATGTGAAGGGGGTACCCAAATTGGAAAGGAAGAAATAAAACTTTCCCTATTTGCAGATGACATGATCCTATAGTCAGAAAATCCTGAAAAATCCACCACAAATCTCCTACACCTAATAAATGAATTCAGCAAAGCAAAGCAGTGGGGTATATGATCAACACCCCAAAATCAGTAGTGTTTCTATACACTAGTCATGAATAATTGGAAGAAAACATTTAAGAAAAAAATTTCAATTTACAAGAGAAACTAAAATAATCAAACATCTGAGAATAAATCTAACCAAGAATGTAAAGGACTTGTACACAGAAAACTACAAACTATTGCTAAAAGAAATCCAAAAAGACCTAAATAAATGGAAGTGCATTCCATATGCATATTTCATATTAAAACTAAATATTGTTAAGGTGTTAATTACACCCAAAGCCATTTACAGATTCAATGAAATCCCAATCAAAATTCCAACAATGGTCTTTGCAGAAAACGAAAAGCCAACCATCAAATTTATATAGAGGGGCAGGGACCCCAAATAGTCAAAGCCATCTTGAAAAGGAAGAATAAAGTTGGAGGACTCCTACTTCCCGATCTTAAAATTTATTACAAAGCCACTGTAGTCAAAAGCATGGTGCTGGCATAAGGACAGACATACAGGCCAAGGCAATCAAATCGAGAGCTCAGAAATCAACCTTCACATTTATGGCCAACTGATTGTTGTTTTTTGCTTTGTTTTGTTTTGTTTCCTTTGCAGGGGGAGGGGAAGAGGTACTGGGGCCAGGGATTGATTGAACCCAGGAACTTCTATGTGGGAAGTTAGTGCTCGATCACTAAGCTACATTGGCTCCTGTCAACTATAATTTGATAAGAGGAGCAAATACCACTTCAGTGGGAAAGAATAGTCTCTTCAACAAATGATGCTGGGAAAACTGGATCTCCATTTCCAAAGCTGAAGGTGAACCTCTACCTCATACTACCTGCAAAAATCAACTCAAAGTGAATCCAAGTCCTCATATAAGAGCCAGAACCTTAAAACTCCTAGAAGAAAACTTGGGGAAGCATCTTCAGGACCCTGTGTTAGTCAATGGTTTCTTAGTCTTTACATCCGAAGCACAAGCAACAAAAGAGAAAATAGATCAATGGGACCTCATTAAAATTAAAATCCTTACAGGATTTTATCATGAAAGTGAACCATGGGAGAAAATATGAGGAAACCTCATATCTGATAAAGGTTTAATATCTAGAATTTATAATGAAATCCTTCAACTCAACAACAAAAAACAAGCAAATCCAATTTAAAAATGGGCAAAAAATAGACATCTCTCCAAAGAAGATATACAAATGGCTAAAAAGTACATGAAAAGATGCTCAAAATCACTAGCCATTAGGGAAATGCAAATCAAACTCATAAGGAGATTCCATTTCATATCCATTAGAATGGCTACTGCTAACAAAATGGAAAATCACAAGTGTTAGAGAGGTTGTGGAGAAAAAGGAACACTCATCCATTGTTGGGGGAATGTAGAATGGTGCAGCCTCTGTGGAAGACAGTTTGGCAGTTCCTCAGGAAGCTAAATGTAGAATTAACATATGACCTGGCAATCCCATTTCTAGGCAAATACTCAAAAGAATTGAAAGCAGGGACTCAAACACAGGTCAGTGTTCCAAGACTGAGGAAGGGACTCTCTTCCCACCAGCTCTTTTTCCTTTGTTAGTTTCTGGCATTAAAAGAAAGCTCTATTATAACATAAGCTGGAAATGAGCTTAAGGAAGAGATGCCTCAGACTCTAAATTCCAGTGACAACACACTACAATATCAAAATGTCCAGGTTTTAACAAAAGATTACAAAACATAAAAAGAAGTAGGAAGCCATGACCAAGCAAAGAAGACCATTAAAGCATTAGAAAACATCAGTGAGGAGGATCAGATCTGGGACACTCCAGGCAAAGACGTAAAAACTGGAACTAAATATGCTCAAGGAGTTAGGGATATCATGGACAAAGAACTAAAGGAAATCAGGAAAACAACAGATGAACACAAAGAGAATATCAATAGGAAGATAGAAATTGTGAAAAGGAACCAAACAGAGCTGACAATCACAGTAAAAATATTAAAAATTCAGTAGAGGGGTTCAACAGCAGATTAGAATTATCAGTGACCTTGAAGATAAGAAAATGAAATCATCCAGTCTGAGGAGCAGAATGAAAAAGAGTGAACAGAGCCTATTCCAAGATGCTTAACCAGCTCCAAAGAAGATAAAACTAAATAGACCCACACTGTGCCATGTTCTCATCAAGCTGTCAAATGCCAAAGGTAAAGAGAGAATTCTGAAACTGCAAGAGAGAAGCAAAGGAGACTCAATTAAGATTAAGTGCTGATTTCTCATCAGAAACTATGAAGGCAAGAAGGCAGTGGGAAGATATATTTAAAGGGCTGAAAGCAAAAAATTGCTAACCAAGAATTCTGTATCTGGCAAAAGAGTGTTTCAAAAATGAGGAAGGAAATAAGCCATTCCCAGATAAACAGAAACTGAAAGACTTTGTCACCACTAGACCAGCCCTACAAGAAATGGTATAGGAGCTCTGCAGGTTGAAAGAAAAGGACATTCGAAAATTGACTGAAGATCTCCAGTAAAGATAATGACATGGATGAATGTAAATACCAGTAGTGTTTATTTTTTAAATGTAACTCCACTTTTATTTCCTACAGGATCTAAAAGGCAAGTGCCTAAAATATAATGATAGATTAATGGTTCAGGACCCATAATGTATGAACTACATGAAAGGGGGGGGATGGAGGGTTACAGGAACATATTTTACGTAAGCTATTGAAGTTGTTGAGTGGCTATCAAAGCAATGAGATTTTTATATGTTTAGGACATTAAATTTAAGCCCCATGGTAACCACAAAGAAAATATCAGAGAATTTGCAAACTCATAGAGATGAAAGGAAAATATATGTTACCAGAAGTGGGGTGGGGGGCAGGGACAATGGAGGAGTTAATGCAGAATGAGTGTAGGTTTTCTGTTTGGGGTGAAGGGAGAGTTCTGGTAAGGGATGGTGGTGAGGGTACTGCAACTTGTGAATGTGATTAATCCCACTGAACGGTATGCTTGGAAGGGCTGGGATAGGAAGATTTATGTCATATATATGTTTCCACAGTTACGAAAAAGGAGAAACTAAAGAGATAATGACAATTAAATGCAATACATGATATTGGGTGGGACCTAAGAATTGAGGGGAAAATGCTCAAAAGGATATACTGGTACATACAAAAAAATGAAATATAGCATGTAAGCCTTATATCAATGTTAAAATTCTTGAACTTGATAGCTGCACTTAAGATGATTACATGAGTGAATATCCTTGTTTGTAGGAAATGTGCACGGAAGTATTATGTGTTCGTGGAGTGTGACGTGTGCAACCTGCTCTCAGATGTTCAGGAGATAGATAGATAGATAGATAGATAGACAGACAGACAGACAGACAGACAGACAGACAGACAGACAGATAGATAGATAGATAGATAGATAGATAGATAGATAGATAGATAATAGAAAGAATGATACAGTAAATGTGTCAAACTGTTAAAATTGGTGGATCTGGGAATCTGGGGTGGGGAGGTGCTATGTTGGGGTTCTCTGAATGGGGTTTGTCTTATTTTTGCAACTGTCCTGTAAGTTTGAAAGTATTTGAAAATAAAATGTTTGTTTTAAAAAAAGATCTGAAGGAGATAAAAGAGAAGTAACAAGGGAGTATGGAGTCACTACATGGGTTTTTAAATGCCAGAAAAGATTTGAATACATTTACATGCTAATGACAATGACCCACTGAGGCTAAAGGAGAGAGAGGTGATCATCAGTGGCAGTACAGAGTCCTAGTAAAGGCTGCAGGCTCCGAATTAGACTGCCTTGTTTAATTCCTGCATTCACTTAATCCTAGCTGTGTGATCTTGAGAACGTTACTTAACCTTTCTGTGCCTCAATGATCTCTTCTGTACAATGAGGATAGTTACAGAGCCTACAATAGATTTCATGAGGACCAAATGGCAAAGCTCGTAGAACTGTGCCTGGTGGTTCATCACCACGAAGTGAACATTAACTATTATTTTTATTGCTATTACCTGAAAGATGGGAGAGGTGGGATGCAGAAAACGGGTGGGTGGATATCCTGGCCTCGGTGGGAGGGGACGCGCATTCGTGCTTCATTACAAACGGTATCTATAGAAGGTCTGGATGGCAAGGGAATTCGTAGATCTGATGGTGGCAAGCTGGGGGGATTGCTTATGATACTTGATGTAGGTGACATTTTAAGGGAAAGGCCGTCTAGATTTTAGGAAAGTTCTTAGGACAGTTTTAGAATCGCCCATGTTGAGCATGTGTGCCCGAGCTGACACGGCAACACAGTAGGACTGTTGGCCAGAGCTGGAGGGCCTGCCAGTGGCCATGAATGTTTCGTGGCACTGATGTGTGCAGGACGGGGAGGGTCTCCCGTGGGGCTTGGTAGCCTGCGATCAGGCACAGAAGCTGGTAGAGAGTTGGGTTCATATATAATAACATGACTTTAAAATGCTGTTTGACCTAATATAAGGGGGAAAAGGAAAGGAGAAATGAGTTTATAAGCCTACGAGTCTTTAAAAAAGAGTCTGGAGGCTGTCAGAAGGATTGACCTTATGCACAACTGAGCAGAGTCTAAGAGACAGATAAAGTAGATACAATCCCCAGGTATTGGTTCCTTGGAGGGCTAAAGAGACCCACGGGTTCTATGGTCATGGCAGATGGGGTTCACTGCCATGTCAGATGGCCCTTCTTTGGAGCTGGTGTTTCTGCGTGATGGAGCTGGACACAGATGGGATCTCTTTTCATAAGACTTTCATGCTACTTTACTGGAATTGTAGTTGGTGTTGGGGTTTAAGATATATTTAGGGGATTTGAATCTCTGGACTGACAATATGATAGCCAGGCCCTGAGCCTCAACAGACTCCAGCTCCTACAATCTGATTTATTGGACTCACCTCACTCAGCTAAGATGGAGTTGAAGAAGGACAACCACCACACCATGGAGCCTAGAGTGCCTACAACTGAAAGCAGGAGGATTGCATCCAGTATCCATGTGGAATCTGAGCCTCCTCTTGACATAGAGGTGCAACGGACACAACCAATCCAAGGTCCACAGAGAAAAGGTGGCATTGGAGTGGGAAAAGTGGACATGGTGGCTGATGGGTATGGGGAATGGCAGGAAGAGATGTGATGTGGAGGCGCCTTTGGGACTTGGAGTTGCCCTGGATGGTGCTTCAGGGGCAATCACCGGACATTGTAAATCCTCCCAGAGCCCACTGGATGGAATGGGGGAGAGTATGGGCCATGATGTGGACCATTGACCATGAGGTGCAGAGATGCCCAGAGATGTACTTACCAAATGCAATGGATGTGTCATGATGATGGGAGTGAGTGTTGCTGGCGGGGGAGTGGTGGGGTTGAATGGGACCTCATATATTTTTTTAAATGTAATATTTTTACAAAATCAATTAAAAAAAAGAAAAAAAAAAGAGTTGGGTTCATGTAAGGCTGGAGTTTGAGATGGAAGGACACAGAGTACAGGGGTTTGGGAGATTGGCAAAAGAGTGGCCGATGGCCAGCAGGGAGTTCATTCATACTAAAGCATCAGAGTGATGCCTGGTTTAATTTATTATTCTTACAGGTTACTGTAAATGGCGAAGAAGTTGACTGAATTAAATAACTACTATTGAAAACAATGTATTTGTGTGCAGCTTGGGTGGTGGAAACACGGTCTTCTGTGAAAAGAAATTCTCTTGGGGAGAAATGTGTGCAAGGCTTTCTGTCTAAGGAACTATTGGAAGGGCCTCTGTTTTTCCTTCTTCGGTACGGGGTGTGCACAAACAGCAGTATCAATGGGCCAAGAGCTTCCCACGATTTGTTGTTCTGGCAATAGGTTTTGTTCTGTGGCTTGGCCCTGAGTCAGAACGTCTTTGGATGCGGCATCAAGGGCCCCTTTTGCCACCTGCCTCGTGGAAATTGAATCCACGGGAGGCGCCTCCCGGCGAAGCCGAGCTGGGGTAGGCTTGGCAGGCCGGGCTGAGAGGGACGTGGTTGACCTGATGAGCAAAGCCAGGCTTTGAGCCATCGGGCCAGAAGAGCTTGATCCGGGGGGGTGAGTGGGGGACAGAGCAGGAGACCCCGGATGCTGGCCAGCGTGTGAGCGGGGCCCGGGGAGGCGCTCATGTTTGCCAAGTGCCTGTTAAGGGCTGAGCCCTTGCGGCGCCTTCTCCCACACTCACATCAGCTCCCCAGGACCTTCCTGGGTCTCAGGGTCCTCGTGGGTAAACTGAGGACTTCAGATGTCAGGGGTCTTCCACCTGAGCTCCATGAGTCCTGGGGTTTCTCTGGACATGCTTAGGAGCCCCAGTCCCCCTGCCCCCCTCCCTCCTGCTGCCTTGACCTGCTCTGTGTGCTGGAGTTCTCTGTAAAGCTCTATTTGAGGAACAGCTCCCAAGGCTAAACGCACCCTCTGCCCCGGTGCCCCAAAGTCCTGATGATTTCTAAAGTCTCTCCTGTCCCCCATCCCTGGCCCCGCTGCTGGCACTCTTTGTGGCCTTGAGTTGGCACGTCCTCTCTGAGCCCGTTTGGAGAATGGGACCGTGGACCAGAGGAGCTCTGAATACGCGCCAGCTCCAGGCCCGCCTGAGCTCGGGGCCGGAGGGGCGCAAACCGCCTGGATTAACTGAACCCCACGGAGCGGGCCAAGTCGAGGGGCCGGGGACACTGCAGGACGGTCTCCCCTCCGCCTCTCTGCAGAGGCCCGGGGGCACTCGTGGCGCCGTTCCAGGACACCACTTGTCAGCAGCATGTCACACCGCTTCTGCTGTTTCCTCTTTCCTCCAGGAACCCGCGAAGTGGCAGCTAAGCCCGGTCCAGGCTCCAGCCGCCAACCGAGAGCCCGAGAGCAGGAGAGGAGGAAGGGCAGCCTCAGCGCCTCTCTGAGGATGGAGCCGCACGGCCGTTCTGGGAAGGGCAGAAGGGCCACAAAGCTCCGGTCCCTCTCCCGGTCCCTGATCCTCTGCAACGCGAAGGCCAACGACGACAGCTCCAGCCCGGATGAGAAGTATCCTGATCCCTTCGAGATGTCCCTGGGCCGGGGCAGGGAGGGAATTTTCCACTCCTCCGTGCAGCTGGCAGACACGTCGGAGGCTGCACCCAGTGACGTACCTGATCTGGCACTAGCCGCCGAGGCTGCTGAACTCCAAGCCGCTGGGAGCGATCGAGGCAGGAACTGCAGGAGGATGTTCTTTATGAAGGTATGCTCAAGATGGGGGGGCTGGAAGAGCCAGGGGGCTGGGGGCTGGTGCAGTGTGAAATGAATCTTTGAACCCGTTTATCCCAAAGTCAGGAAGCTACAGAGCTCTAACTGAACAAAACAGGGGAAAAGGTTGAGGCAACACCTACTGAAACTATGACAGTAGTGAATTAGGCTCAGTCGACACTCTCGCTTGAGAGATTCAGTGAGACATTCTGTCAGCCTCAGGTTAACCGAGCCTAGATCCCTGATGGAAAATCCAGATGCAGTAGTCAACATACCGAGAAGTTCTCAACTACTGGGCGTGTCATAGGTCAGATCAAACACAACAGAGAACCTGTTAGAAATAGACTTATCATGCTTGGACATGGGAGGAGGTCTTATGGGAAACAGAGTATGGAGTACAGGATAAGTAAGCCTGCTCCCTGAATGCTGAGTGGTGAACATTTTCCAGGTGCCCCTTGCCAGCTCCAAGTAGAAACCAAAGGTGGCAAGTGGAGTCAGAAATGAAAGGGGTAAGGGAAGTGTTGGGGATCTGCCAAAATTTAGAATGCTTTCTTGTCTGTTAGATCATATTTCATTTTTTTTGTAATGAGATGGAAATTGCAGGGTGCCAAAAAGAGCGGCTGGTCAGAAGATTTTAGTCTCCTATTGTTCCCTATCAAATACCATGCCCTTAGCCTTCTGTCAAAGGTGGAATTTCTCAAGTTCAAGCAGCCCTGAACCTTGGAGCCAGTGCAGCTCATCTGGTGACGGGCCAACCCCAAGGGATTTCTCCAGTAGCTGTTCACAGTGGAAAGTATTCCGGTACCCTTTAAAAAATCTTTATATAGTAACATATGTGTATATACACAACACAATTTCCCATTTCAACCAATTTTAAGTGTACACTTTAATGGCATTAATTGCCTTTACGATATTGTGCTACCATCACTACACTCTGTCATCAAAACGTTTTCATCACCACAAACAGAAACTGAGCACCCATTAAGCAATAACTCCCCATTCCTCCTTCTCCCAGCCCCAGGTAACCTTCTACCTTCTATCGCAATGAACTTGCTCATTTTAGGTATTTCGCACACGTGCAATTATACAGTATTTGCCCTTTTGTGTCTGGCTAATCTCACTCACTGTGATGTCTTCCAGGCCCATCCATGCTGCAGCATGTATCAGAACTTCATTCTTTTTTATGGCTGATTTATATTCCATTGAATAGATCACATTTTGTTTATCCATTCCTCTGTTGATGGAGACTTGGGTCACAGCAATTTTATTCTCTTCAAGGGACAGACAATAGGGCCCATTGAATCAACGTTTAGAATTTTCTTTCATCTTTTTTCTCTTCTGAGATAAAAAGTTTCTTTCAACTCTTTTTGGAAATACATATTGCTACTTCAATTTACTTATAAAGGTATTTATTTATTTATTTATTTATTTATTTATTTGGAGGTACTGGGGATTGAACCCAGGACCTGGGACATGGGAGGCAGGAGTCACCCACTGAGCTACATCTGATCCCCTATAGAGATATTTAAATAAAATGTAAGAAAGCAGATTTTCCTAAATAACAGACTGTTATGCAGAGAATTTGTAGGTGTTACACACTGCCCCCCCTCAGTGCGAAAATGCAGAGGGCATCAGGAGTCAAAGACCTTTGCACAACTTGCAAAATTGGAACAATTGTTCTGTTCTTCCTTCATTGCCTTGAGGAGATAAAGAAGCCTGTAACAATTAGGTGATAACTGACTTACACAGCACTATATACCCTGCTCATATCATAACACGCTCTCCCGCCTAGGGAAGAGCGCCAACCACCTCCAGGCACCAGCTGCTGCCTGCGGGGTGCCGCCGGGCCTCGCGGCTCCGTCAGCTGTGACGTCACCCCCGTGGACAGGTCCTAGCTTCCCCAGCAGGGAAGAAGGAGGAGGCGGCCCCACGGGGCCCAGGGAGCCTGCCCGGGCCTCGCATGGTCTGCAAAGTCCACAGCCCACCAAGAATCACATTTATTAACGACAGGGTCAATTTCTCCAAATTAAAGCACGAGTAAATGAAATGCAAAACTCCTTTCAAGCCCCCAGCAGACTTCTAGAACGGATCATCCAATTGCTTCCGGGTCAAGAGCCTTGGCATCTGTCCTGGCAGGCACTGTGGGGATCCAATCCCTGTCCTCAAAGAGCTTGTTGAAAGTAGAGTCCAATCTATGCTCCAAGAGGGGTGTGAATGAAGAGCTGCAGGAGGCTCCAAGGCAGAAGGGAGCAGCTGCTGGCGATGGGACGTGGCCCTTCCTACAATAGATGTTTATGGAGCACTCTCTGTGCCAGGCAGTGAATGAAGAAGATTCAGCCCCTGCCCTCTTGCAACTTTTTTTCTAGTGGGGGGGCCTAGATGGTAGCAACTTAATAGAAGACATGATACTAGGCAGGAAGAGCTCATTAAGCAGGTAAGGGCAGAGAGGGTTCTGGGGAGGTTTATTAGTCAGCCAAAGGGGTCCTGGTGCAAAATACCAGAAACCGGTTGGTTTTTATAAAGGGTATTAATTTGGGGTAGGAGCTTACAGATACCAGGCCATAAAGCATAAGTTACTTCCCTCATCCAATCTTTTTGGAGCAAGATGGCTGCCGACGTCTGCCAGGGTTCAGGCTTCCTGGGTTCCTACGTTCCTGGGGCTTGCTTTTCTCTGGGTTCAAGGTTCCTGTCTTCCTGGGGCTGGCTTCTCTTTCCTCTGTGAGCTTACTTCCCAGGGCTCCAGTTTAAGTCTTCAGCATCAAACTCCAACATCAAAACTCCAACATCAGAAACCCTCAACTCTGTCCTTCGCCATGCCTCTTATCTGAATGCCCTAATCATAACTCAATCCTGCCCAGGTACAGATCAGATTACAAGCCTAATCCAATACTTCTTTCTGGAATTCATCCATTATATCAGGCTGCTACGGGAGGCAGTAGGGTTCTCTTTGGAAAGCTGGTCACAACGGCTTGCTGAAGGAAGTGGCATTTGGAGAGGGACCTGAGGAAGCGGCACAGCGAGCCATGTGCCATCAGGCGGAGAGTACCGCAGGCACACGCAGCGGCAGCGCGTGAGAAGACTCAGGGGACGCGAGTGCTTGAGGAGCACGAGGGAGATGGCGTGGTGGGGAGGGACGTGGGGACTGCAGACGGCCAGCTGTGGGCGGGAGCCGGGCTCCAGAGCAGGCACGACGGGGAGGACTTGGGCTTGTATTCTGAGTGTGGGAAACCGCTGGAGGCTTTTGAGCAGGAGAGGGGCATGATCATCTTTGGGCTCTAGAACGAGCACTCTGGCCACCCAGCAAAGAGCCATGCGGGGAGAGCAGCCAGGAGGCTGCACAAGGACCCGGCAGAGCACCAAATAGCTGGCCCAGGAGGGGCGTGGCAGGGGCACTGAGGGTGTCGGGCCAGGGGCTTATGGCCAAGGCCCACCAGGGGGCTTTGACTAGGGGTGGAGGTAGACCATGAAAGGATGCGAGAGGAGGCAAGTTCAACTGCAAGTCTGGGGCAGGACTGCATGAGCCAAGAGATGCAGCTGGGAGAGCACGAGTGCTTTCCGGGGGCCACTGTGCACGGGCCAGGGGTCGGGGGCTCAGTCCTGGCACCTGCTCAGCGGCAGCTGCCTACCTGGGGACGACTGGATGACACGGGGAAGACTGGGCACAGGTGAGGGAATAGGGAAGGGGCTGGAGACACACCTCACCTCCTTCGGCCCTGTGGCTTCCCATGCACCCGGCTTGGATTTACAAAACATTTTCACAGTTTTTATCTCATCGTCCCCTTTGTCCCCAGTCCCTGGGAGGGTGGCAGACCTGGCAGCGTGGTTCATTCTGGGGGAGGGACTATTGCACAGGACTCGTTAGTCTGACGGCCTGGGTTTGAGTCTTAACTTTTCCATTTCCTAGCTGTGTGATCCGGGCAATTGTCTCTACCTCTCTGTGCCTCAGTTTCTCACCTGTGAAGTGGAGAATGTTCGTGAGAGTGTCCACCTCATGGGGCATGGTGAGGATAAAGTTGTAAACATTTTCAGGAGAAAGGGCACCTGAAACAGCACAGTGTGTCCCGAGCAGCCAAGGAAGTCACGAATTCGGGGGCCTTTACCAGGTACCCTCATGGCCGTGTGTCAGGTGCCGGCCCAGGACCTGTGACTTCTGTGACACTCACGGGCCAGTGACAGAGGCAGGGACAGAACAGACCATGCTTCCTGCCTGTGTGGTCGGGCGCGGGAGCACCCATGTAAGGGAAACCACGGGAGCCCTGAGGAGGACTTCCTGGAGGAGGTGGCCATGGGCTGCAGGGTGAAAAACGGACATCCAAGTAAAGAAGCCGGGCAGTGGTGAGTGGTGGGAATGGGCCAGGGGACGTGTCTGGAGGCGGGAAAGAGAGGGGCGGCCTCAACTTGCAGGTCAGTTTTGAGGCAGGCCCCGGCAAGAACTAGGATGGCAGAGGGGCGAGCGTCTGGTCCAGAAAGCATAAGTCTTCTTTGCCTTTTAGAGGAGCAAGTGGTCATCATCAGCCCATCAAGAAGGTCTCAGCACTTGAGGGTTTCAGACGTCCGAGCAGGTCTCGTCCTAAAGGTGCCAGGTCAGAAAGGTCAAGGGTCGCTGCTGCCCCGAACACCACTTTTGGAGCAGCCCCCCTCTTTCTTCCGAGGGCCGCCCGGGCCCCTGCCCTGAGCCCCCCTCTGCTTCCGCCTTGCCTCACGGGAGCACGGCCCAGGGGTGACTCAGCACCCCAGAGGCCTGCCCCGCCTCCGGCAGCGCCATGGCTACACTGGACTCCAAACAACATCTGGAACAAACCCTCGGGACGTCAGCCTCTTCTCCAGGAACGCCTAATATGAAAATTTAAAAAGAGGCCGTTGTAAAAACAGCCAATTAAAAAAAAAAAAAGCCTACTGGCCACCTAGTGCCCGGCCCCTCCAGGACCGGCGAAGTACCGCCTGGCCCAGGGCCAGGTCAGGGCCGGCCGCGCTGGCTCTGCCCTGGGCTTGCAGGAAGGCACGGCGCTGCGGCCCGCAGGGGCAGCTGCCAGTCCCCTGGGGATAAGTCCAACCCGAGAGTGCCCGAATTGGGCTCCCTGCACAGAGGGTGAAGAGGGGCTCACCTTACCCCACCTAGAACTCGGAAGGGAGGGCTGCCAGCCCCCCTGGCCGGGCCAGGCCCGCGGTCTGGCCATGCACCTTTCTTCAGATGGAAAGAGAAGGTTTCAACAATGACCTTCATCGAGGTCGCCGAGGCCAGCGGGAAGGAAGCCCGGGCAGGTGCAACCGCAGCGTGCCCAGGTGTGCGCCTCTCCTCTCCTTCCTCTCACCTCCTCTTGACTTTTCTCCTTCGTTCCTCTCTTTCCGATTCTTCAGACACTGTCAAACACCTGCTGTAGCCTCTGGGGACAAAGACACAGATTCGATACTATCCTGCCCTCAGAGAACTTGCAGGCCCTGCCTAGGCAGGTCTAACCAGAAATAATCCCGTCCCTGGTCCCCTCCCCCAAGCTGGCAGAAGGAAAGGTCCTTGCAGAGGCTGAGCAGTGGGGGAGTGATATCCCGCAGGAGCCACCGAGATTACCTTTCCTTTTTCCCTGAGCGTACAACAACAATGTGGCTTGTGCCCTTATTTATGGGACTTCCCTGCAGGGGACAGCGGTCAGTTCAACGACAGTGAAGTCTAAGCAATCTGAGGGCCCAAGGGCGCAGCCCTGCTGCCCTGGAGAGGAGAGGAGGGAGGGAGGGGTGGGGAGGGGAAGGGGCAGAGGGAGGTGGCCGAGGGAGGGCAGCAGAGGAGGGCCAGGAGGTGAGGGGACCCTTGTTCCCCCTCACGGCAGCACTGGCCCCCGGTTTACAGAGGCTACTTTGGAAGAAATCCTTGCCTACCCCAAGATCTTAAGAGTCCCCCCAGGTTTCTTCTAGCAGTTTTGTTTTATTTATTTATTTATTTTAATTTATTTCTCTTCCCCCCCTCCCCCAATTGTCTGCTCTCTGTGCCCATTCACTGTGTGTTCTTCTATCCTTATCAGAGGCACCAGGAATCTGTGTTCCTTTTTGTTGCATCATCTTGTTGCATCAGCTCTACGTGTGTGCGGCGCCATTCCTGGGCAGGCCGCACTTTCTTTCGCGCGGGGCGGCTCTCCTTACGGGGCGCACTCCTTGTGTGTGGGGCTCCCCTATGTGGGGGACAGCCCGGCGTGGCACGGCACTCCTTGTGCGCATCAGCACTGCACATGGGCCAGCTCCACACGGGTCAAGGAGGCCCGGGGTTTGAACCGTGGACCTCCCATGTGGTAGACGGACGCCCCAACCACTGGGCCAAGTCCGCTTCCCTGTTTTATTTCTTTTTGCTGCATCTTTTACAAGCCTGTTCTCTCCCCACCACTCAGCAGTGTCACCTTTGTCATGAGCCAACTGGCCACGTGGGTGGGGCTATTTCTGGTTTCTCCATTTGGGTCCTTTATTATTATTATTTTCTAGCCTTATACTAATAGGACATGGTCTTCATTACTGTGGCTTTATAAAAAGGTTTTTTGTTTTTTTCTATCTGGTAATGGGAGTACTACGCTTTGTTCTTCAAACTACCTTTGGCCATTCAGTTGGGATTTTTTATTAGAATTGCATTGAATCCATAGGTCAACTTGAAGAAAAGTGATAATCTTCACAGTATTGAATATTCTCATCTACTTTTACATGACACATTCCTTCAATTATTTAGGTCCTCCTTGACATCTGTGCATAATATTATATAGTTTTCTGATTGAGGCATTTATTATTTTGTTAGATTTATTCCTGGGTATATGATGTTTTTCATGCTATTGTAGATGGTATCTTTTAAAAGAGTCTGTTGATGCTATATAAAATGTGTGGTTGATTTTTGTAATTCCAGAGACGTGGCAACGTTTTAATTCTACTGGTTTGACTATAGACTTTTTTGATTTGTTTTTCAGGATGAGAGATCATGCCATTTTTGAATAATCATAGCTTTATTTTCTTCTTTCAAATTCTATTTCTTTGGCTGGGACCTATAGTACAATGTTAAATAGAAGAGTGGTGACAGCTGGCACATTTGCCTCACTCCTGACCTCAAATGGAAAGTTATAAAATTGTAATACTTTGTCAATAAGTACGATGGTCGCAGTATTTTTTTTTTTTTGAGTATGAATGCCCTTTATTGGATTATGGAAATTTTCCCATATTCCCAGTTTCTTAAGAGTGTCCACCCCTCTTCCCCCAACCCCAGGAATTATTGAATTTTATCAAATTATTTTTTCTGTATTTCTTGAGATGGTCATATGGATTTTTATATATTATTCTTAATAAAGTGGGGGATTACATTGACTGATCTTTTGAATGTTAAAAATTCCTTGCATTCCTGCAATAAACCCAACCTGGTTATGCTATACTGTCCTTTTAATCTATCTTAGGATTTGATTTGCTAATATTTTGTTTGTGGTTGTTGTGTTTGTATTTGTGAGAAAGAGTGACTTGACGTTTTGTTTTCCTGTAATGTCCTTCTTTGGTTTCCATGTTGTGGGTGTGTTGACCTCATGAAATGAGTTAGGCAATATTTCTTCTTTCCCATTCTCTCTAATAGTTGGATGAATATTGGTGCCATACATTTTTAAATGGTTGGGAAGAATTTATCTATGAAGTCATTTGCATCTGGAGATTCCCTTGTGGAAAGATTTTACGTGTCCATTTATTTAATAGATGCTAGAACATTCCAATTTTCAGTTTCTTCTTCTCTCAGCTTTGATAAATTGCATATTTTTCTACGAATTTACTTCATATGAATTTTTTAAAAAAGATTTATTTATTTTATTTAATTTCTCTCCCCTTCCCTGCTCCCCCCGCCCCCACCCCCCCAAATTGTCTGCTTTCTGTGTCCATTCACTATGTGTTCTTCTGTGTTCACTTGTATTCTTGTCAGTGGCACTGGGAATCTGTGTCTCTTTTTATTGCATCATCTTGCTGCATCAACTCTCCATGTGTGCGGCACCACTCCTGGGCAGGCTGCACTTTTTTTCGCCCTGGGTGGCTCTCCTTATGGGGTGTACTCCTTGCACATGGGGCTCCCCTATGCAGGGGACGACCCTGTGTGGCAGGGCACTCCTTGCACATATCAGCACTGCACGTGGGCTGGCTCATCGTGTGGGTCAGGAGGCCCTGGGTTTGAACCCTGGGCCTCCTATGTGGTAGGCGGATGCTCTATCCATTGAGTCAAACCCACTTCCCCATATGAATTTTCAAATACTTTAGCATGGAATTTTTCATACAATCTTACATTTTTATTGAGATAATTGTAAATTTACATGAAATGTAAAGAATAATACAGAGAAGTCTTGTACATCCTTTACCCAGTTTTCCCCCGTGGTAATGTTTTGTAAACTATAGTACAATATCACAACCAGCATATGGACATTGGTATAATCCACTGATCTTATTCAGGTTTCCCATTTTACTTTTACTCACCTGTGTGTGGGGTGTGTGTGTGTGTATTCAATACCTTTTAAGCATTGGTTTGAATGGTAGTGGTACCCATTTTGCATACCTGATATTAATACTTTATGTCTTCTTTCTTTTCTTTACTATGCAATCATCTCAGGGATGTGTCAATTTTATATCTTTTCAGAGAATCCACTTTTGATTTTGTTGATTTTCTCCACCTATGTTTTCTATTGAATTAATTCCTTCTCTTATCCTTATTATTTCCTTTCTTCTATATTCTTTAAGTTTCATTCTCTGTTCTTTTTCTGGCTTTTCGATATGGAAGCTTGGATGATTTATTTTCAGTTTTTCTTCTTTTCTAAGAAAGGCATTTAAGGCTATAAATTTCCCTCTAAGGTTAGTGGCATCATTCACAAATTTTGATATGCCATATTTTCATTGTTTTATATAGATATATATGTAATTTTTATTATTATGAACTTCCCTTTAAATCATGAGTTATTTAGAAATGTATTGTTTAGGTTTTAGGCAAGTGGGGATTTTCTGCTTCTCCCACTCTCTCTTGATTCCTAGATTCATTGTTCTGTTGTTAGAAAACATACTCTGAATGATTTTAGTCACTGAAAATTTGTTGAGGGAGAATGAACATATTGTTGTTGAACACAGTGTTTTGGAAATGTCTATTAGGTCAAGTTTGATGAACACAGTTTCCAGATCTTTTCTACCTTCACTAATTCTTTTCCTCTGTTAGTTACTGAGAGAAGTGTGTCAAGGGTCTCCCCATGTGACTGCACATCTGTCTATTTTGCCTTTTAGTTCTGTCAAATTCTGCTTTATATATTTTGAAGTTCTACTATTGTGTGCAAGTCTATCTAGAATTGTTTATGTTTTTCCCAGAGGATTAACTCTTTTCTACTTCAGAAATATCTCTATCTCTAGTATTGAGTTTTGCTGAAAGATGATCTGTCACTAGTTTAGCTTTATCTACTGTTTCTTGGCTAGTGTTTACATGGTCTAGTGTTTTCTTCCTTTTCTCTCCAACAAGTGTTCATACATTTAAGGTATATCTCTGGTAAGGTGCATATAATTAGATTATTTTCCTTCCATTCTCACAGTCTGTGTCTGATAATTGTGAATATTGACACCATTTACGTTTAATGTAAAGACAGATGTATCTGGGTCTATATCTATGCTTTTGTTATTTGGTTTCTAGTTGTTCCAAGTGTTTTACATTCTGTTTCTTGCTCTTCTTGCCTTCTTTTTAATTAATGCTTTTTAAAAGTTTATACCCTCCCTTACATTCTCCTCCCTTCCTCTCTTCCCCTAGCAACGTCTAATGAAAGTGTTTTTTACTATTCCATTTCCCCTTCTATTACCTTGTTAGTTATACATTTTTACTTTATTTTTTTAAATTTTTTTAATTTTTAATTTTTTTTAAGATTTATTTATTTAATTCCCCCCCTCCCCCGGTTATCTGTTCTCTGTGTCTATTTGTTGCGTCTTGTTTCTTTGTCCGCTTCTGTTGTCGCTTCTGTGGTCGTCAGCGGCACGGGAAGTGTGGGTGGTGCCATTCCTGGGCAGGCTGCACTTTCTTTCGCACTGGGCGGCTCTCCTTACGGGCGCACTCCTTGCGCGTGGGGGCTCCCCTATGCGGGGGACACCCCTGCGTGGCAGGGCACTCCTTGTGTGCATCAGCACTGCGCATGGGCCAGCTCCACTCGGGTCAAGGAGGCCCGGGGTTTGAACCTTGGACCTCCCATGTGGTAGACGGACGCCCTAACCACTGGGCCAAGTCCGTTTCCCACATTTTTACTTTATGTTTTTTTTTGAGATACTGAGGCTGGGAGATTGACCCTGGGCCTCGTATGTGGGAAGCTGGTGCTCAACCACTTAGCCACATGGGCTACCCAACAGTTCTTTTTATCATTAAAAGTTTACACATGTGTTCTTTTTTTTTTTTTAAAGATTTATTTTTTATTTATTTCTCTCCCCTTCCCCCCTGTTGTCTGCTCTGTGTCCCTTTGCTGTGTGTTCTTTTGCATCCGCTTGTATTGTCAGGTGGCACTGGGAAACTGCATCTCTTTTTGTTGCATCATCTTGCTGTGTCAGTGTGTGTGCAGCGCCACTCCTGGGCAGGCTGTGCTTTTTTTTCACATGGGGTGGCTCTCCTTGTGGAGCACATTCCTTGCACGTGCAGCACCCCTATGTGGGGGTGCCCCTGAGTGGCATGGCCCTCCTTGTGCACATCAGCACTGTGCGTGGGCCAGCTGCACACGGGTCAGGAGGCCCTGGGTATCGAACCCTGGATCCCCCATAGGGTAGGCAGATGCTCTATCAGATGAGCCTTGTCTGCATCCCTACACATATGTTCTTGATGTAACAAGACTCTCACATAAATTAGTATTTTTTTTACCACTCCCCAAATAATCCTAAGACCCTGCACACTTTTTCTTATGTTACTGTCATGCATTTTGGTTCTATATATATTTAGAATCTGAGACTATATTATCATTGTGTTTTTTGAGAAATTTTATTGATACATATTAATGAAGCCTAAATCCTGTCAAAGTGTACATACCATTATGTTTTGTAGCACCAACACCATTTACGCTCATTCCCCCGTTTACCCTTCACGTTACTCTTTTTCCCTTCCTGCACTTCACTTCTGTGTTTCTTCCTCCTGACCTGGAACAAAAGCACAAATTCAAGCCGACGTGCCAAATGTCTAAATACTTAAAAGGTATAAATCAAGCTAAAACATGTAAGAAAAATAGACGTTCTCTCCTCCTACCTTGACAAACATTCCCGTGTAAAAACTCAGACGGCCAAGTTCAGATAAACCTCGGGCCCCTCTGAGTTCTGCCCTGGCACGTGGCGCTGCGGGGAGAGCCGTTCTCTGGCTCTTGGCCCCTGGCCACGGTCCACATGCTCCTACCCCTTCAGCACTGCCCATCGCCACAGGAGGCCTCACGTCCAAACGTGTTCTCTGGTTTGGTTTCTAGTTGCAGACAGCCGTCCAGCACTCCTCCAGCCTGGACGGCACGTGCCGGGGGCGTGGTTTCCTTGCACAGGATGGACACTGGATAGAGATGGGATGCAAGCTAACGCCTCTCACCGGCGTTTGTCCCTCGTTTTCCCTCCAGCTAAACATTAGAGGAGCAACCAATGGGCCTGAGACCCTGTATTCACTCAGGAGCTGGCACTCTTGACAACACTGTAGGATGCGGAAAGGGATGCGATAGGCACCTGGCATGGAAGGATGACTCTATAAGTATTTATGGAAAGAACGGTCATGAGAATGGGTGTGACCAGGCCATGCATCAGGCAGAGTCTACGGCTAAGCTTGCCCTGGCTTTTGAGCCCACGCGTGGCTCTGCCCTGGACGTGGCTTCGGGCACTCCCCCTGGCTGGCCTCTGGGCACCCGAGCTTGGAGGCACTGCAGCAGACCCCAGAGTGGGGGCGGAGCGCCTCCCTCCAGAGCTGCCCTCCCGAGAGGATGGGAAATGCTTTGATCTTCCTGGGAAAGGGCCTCCACAGTGGAAAATACTGCTTTTCTTGACAAATTACTGGTTAGGCGAAGTCACCACTCCTATAGCGTGACTCGGGGGTGATGAGGTCAGCTCAACCGTCTGTATCTCCGGCCCGTGCTGTGGGCGGGGAGAGAGTGGCCAAGGCCCTCCGGGTGCAGCGTCCCTGTGCCGCCTCCCGCAGCCGGCCGGCCCGGGCTTCTGAGGCCCGCGCTTCCTTGGCGAGGGGGAAACCCGATCCTTTGGCCTCTTGCCTCTCCGGCCACAGGAAAGCAGCTGTGGAGGCCGACGGCAGCCACCACGAGGGGAAGCCGGGGGCCACGGAGACAGGCACATCCCCGCGTGGGTGGGGGAGCGAGGCAAGGGGGGTCCGCGTGCAGGAGGCAGGAGGGGCTGCCCACGGGCATGGCTGATGTCCATTTGCTGACTGTACCCCAAACTCCACGGGACTCCCAGTGGCTGCTGCCACTGCCAGGAGACTTTGGGAGCTACTTTCCTGGAAGCTGATTTTAAGAACGGGGCTTGTGAATCTCATTGGTTCTGGCAGGACACCCTTTGCTTAGTGCAGAGTGGTTTGGTGGCAAGAGGCAGGAGAATGAGGGAAGCTGGGAAGGCATGGCAGACCACACACCTCTCTAGCTGTACCCCTCGGCCCAAGGCTGTCCCCTGCCGCCCGCAGGCCACCCACCGCTCCCCACCGTGCCTTCACTCGCCCCTCTGCTGGAATTCCTTCCTCACACTCGCCTTCATGAACTCAGATCTTAGGCAGCCTCTAAAGCCGGGAGTCAGCAGGACACCTTCCAGGGAGCTTTTCCCGACGCTCCGTCATCCAGCACTGCCCACCCCTCCCTACCTCGGTCTCCTCCCTCTGGATTCCTAGAGCATGTGCTTTGCCTCCCGATTTTACTACTGCAATTTGTCACAGAAACACAAGTTTTGCTCTGCTCCCCTGAAGAATAAATTCCGGGTTCTTGCTATAATAGGAAGAATTTACTGCCTCCACTAAGCTTCCACTACCGGCTTAGAAGACTGCCCAGAAGACTGATGAAGACTGTGTGATATTCTATCATGCGGATGTGTAAAAATTATTTTTTTAGGATTCCTTAAACATAATTGTATTAAATATTGAGTATATAAAAATAAATCTGTAAAGCATAAACACGCTTTAAAGAATAAAGATGGCCCGAGCACCTGGTCAGGAACCGTCCAGTTTAACGATCAAGGCTTGTGATGAGCCCTGAGGTCCCTGGAGATCCCCCACCTGACCCGATCCCATTCCGACTGCAGCAGGGACCCCTGTCATTAATCTTAGGCGTATCCTTCTCCTGCTTTTCTTCATAGTTTTGCCATATTTTTTTTTTTTTTGTCTACCTGAATGATCTAGTCTTTGTTTTTGATAAATCCTTGTCGGATGATCCCAATATCTGACCCATCTCGGGGTTGCCTTTTCGCTTTCAGGTTGTGGATGTCTGATTCTTGGTATTATGGGAGATTTTTTTATTGTATCCTGGATATTTTGATTATTATGTTAGGAAAGTCTTGCTCCTATTAAATCTTCTATTTGAGCAGGTGGTCCCTCGGTATAGGGCTAGCTGGTAGGTTCTGCCCTATTTTTGTGGGCTTTCGTTCAAATTGCCGTTTAGTTTCAGAGTCAGAGCCGTTGCATGCTATTCTGGTCTGCTTGGTTTTTCTGGCACTGCTAGTGCTCTCGCTCAATCTCTGCTGGTTCTTCCTGCTCCCACTGAGTGACCGGCCTGCGATCACTGGGTAACCATCTGCCACTCAGGTCGGGGGAGGGTAGAGGCTGCTGGACCTGGGTCTGCTTCTGCTACTGGGTGGAGGGCAGCCGATCAGGGCTCAGCGCTGCCCCCTGCAGGTGGGCGGGGCTGTCTGCCAGGGGCCAGGTGTAGAATGGGGGCGGGGTCAGCTGGGGGCTTTACTGCCACTCCTGCTGCAGGTGGACTGGACTACCTGTCACTGCCCCCACTGTGGAGTGGAGGCGCAGATCAGCCCGCCCACTTGTGGAGCAGGGGCTGCACTCCCTGATAGGTTTCTGTTGGGGTCCCCCCTTCCCTGCTCGTTTGACCAAGGAGAACAGGCTTTGGTTTGGTTGCTGTTGCTTGCTTTCTTGTCTATGCCTGCTGGCAGTTCTGGGTTGCAGGGCTCTCTGGTGCCCGGTCTGGGGTACGTAGTAGATAAAAAGAAAACAATATTATTGTTCCTCAAGTCCTGAGATTCCTAGCCAGTTCACCTCTTCCTCTGGCTTTCAGAATCCTTTATTGTTGCCAGTTGAATAATTTCCAGACTGCTTGATTGTATGTAGCAGTAAGCAGTAGGCGAAAGTGAGCCTATTTCTTCCTATTCTGGAACCAGAATTCTTTAGTTTTGCTTATTTTTGAATGCGATGTAAATACCATAGCACCCTGACTCCTCTTTGGTAGACTTCTAGTATTCAACATTGCATTCCAGAAATTCAGTTATGTTATTTCATTTTGTTGTGATTTATTTTCGCTGCTTTATGTTATTCCATTGTGTAAATATATTCCATTTATGTATTCACTCTCCTCTTGGTGGGCATTAGGAAGGCTTCTTTTCTCCCACCCTTTAATTAGCGGCTGTGTGGCTGTGGCAGCCTTGTCCCTGTCTGCCAGTGCACCTGCACAAGCATCAGTAGGTATGCAGGTAGGAGTGGAGCTGCAGCATCATAGGTATGGGCGTCGGCACCTGTACTAGAGAATGCCAAATTATTTTCTAAAGTGTTGTTCCAGTTTTCCACCAGCTGGTTTAAGTTTCTTGGTTGCTCTGCTTGGTCGCCAGTTGTTGTTTTTTTTGTTTTTAGAAGGCACCAGGGATTGAACCCTAGACATCATATGCGGGAAGCAGGTGCTCAACTACTGAGCTACGTCTGCTCCCCTTGTTCATCAATTCTTTTTCCAATCTGGGGGCTAATTAACTTTTTTTCATTTTAATTGTAATTTTCATTTCTCTGGTTACTAATAAGGCTGCACATAGTTTTCTTTATTTATAGAACCTCTGAATTTCCTCTTAGGCAATATGCCCATTCAAGCCTTTTTCCATTTTCCTTTTGGGTTCTTGGTCTTTTAGTTACTGATATGACATATTCTTTATACATTCTAGATGTTTCATATATTTATATATTCTTTATATATTCATCATTTATATGCGTTCCCAATATCTTCTCCCAGTTTTTAACTTGTCATTTTACTCTTTTCGTGGTATCCTTTGGTAAGTAGAATTCTTAACTTTAATGTGGAATTTATTAATCGTGTCCTTAATGGTTTGTCCTGTTTAAAAATTTTTTTGGCGGCAGACTTGGCCCGGTGGTTAGGGCGTCCGTCTACCACATGGGAGGTCCGCGGGTCAAAGAGCCGCTGTGCGAGCTCTGTCACAAATCAGGTTTCTCATATGAACATAAAGCTGTTTGGGCTCTCTATTCTGTTCCTCCGGTTGATTTGTTATCCTTACGCCAATACACTACTATCTTAATCGGTGTATTTTAAAATAAGCATTGTTTTCTTGTAGGGAAGTTTTCCCCTCTTTGTTCTTATTTATGCAAGTTTCTACTATTTGAGGCCCTTTGGTTCTTGATAAAAATTTAACATCAGTTTGTGATATTCTAAAAAGCACTTGCATTAAATGTATAGATCTAAACAATACTGTCTTTCATTTTCATGAACATGATATATCCCTTCATTATTCAGGCTGCAGTTAATGCCTTTCAGTTAGCGTTTAATTTTCGTCAGAAAGTACATGCATATTTTTCATTACAATAATTCCTAGGCAATCTTTATCATTTGATGCGATTATAAATGTTATCTTTATACAAATTTTATTTTCTAACTTCTATTTGCTGGCATATGAAAGTGCAAGTTTTAATGTTTTTCTAAATTGAACTTTATTTTGAGATTATTGTAGATTCACATGCAGCTGTAAGAAATAACATAGGGAGATCCAATGTATCTTTTACCCAGTTTTCCTCAATGGCAACATCTTGCAAAACAATATTATTTTTATTTTATTTATTTTTTAAGATTTGTTTTTATTTATTTCTCCCCCCGCTACACCCCATTTCCCCCATTGTCTGCTCGCTGTGTCTATTCACTGTGTGTTCTTCTGTGTCTGCTTGTATTCTCCTTAGGCGGCCCCGGAAGCCGATCCTGGAACCTTCCGGAGTGGAACCCTCTTGCGCCACCTCAACTCCCTGTTCTGCTGTGTCTTCTTATTTTCTCTCCCCTGTGTCTCTTGTTGCATCATCTTGCTGTGCCAGCTCTCTGCATCGGCTGGCACTCCCATGCGGGGCAGCTTTCCTGCACTGGGTGGCATTCCCATGCAGAGGGCCATTCCTGCACGGGGCAGCATTCCCGAGTGGGCCAGTACTCCGTGTGAGCCAGCTTGCCACGTGGGCCAGCTTGCCCTCACCAGGAGGACCCTGGATCTCCTAAATGGTCGATGGGAGCCCAATTTGCTGAGCCACATCCGTTTCCCCAAAACAATATTATAATATCACAATCAGAACATTGATGCAGAAACAGAATATATCCATATCCAGATACAGACATGGATAATTTTTCTCAGACTGCAGTATGTCTTTTCATCCTCTTAACAGGGCATTTTCCAGAGCAAAAGTTTTAAAATTTAAGTGAAGTATTTTTTATCAAATTTTTCCTTTATGGATCATGTGCTTTTGTATGTCAAGTTTAAGAACTCTTTGCTCAGCCTTAGATTTGAAAATTTTTCTAAAATTTTCTAGAAGTTTAATAAGTTTTATGTTTTACATTTAAATCAGTAATCCATTTTGTTAATTTTTGTATAAGATGTGAGACTTAGGTTGAGGTCCATTGTTTTTTGTTTTGTTTTGTTTCTGCCTATAGAGGTCCAATTGCAACAGAACTGTTTGTTAAAAAGACCATTTTCCTTCATGAAACTGCTTTTGCACCTTCTTCATAAATCACTTGGGCATATTTTTATGGGTCTATTTCTAGTTTCTCTATGCTGTTGCCTTGATCTATATATCCGTCTTCTAATTCCACACAGTCTTAATTATTGTTGCACTATAATATGCCTTGAAGTTGGGTAGACCAATTCCCCCACTTTATTCTTCATTTTTAAAATACTTTTTTTTAGCTATTCTAGTTCCTTTGCCTTTCCCTATAAATTTTAGAATAATTTTTTTCTATATCTACAAAAGTTATTGCTGGGAGTTTGATAGGAATTGAATTAAACCTGTATATCAATTTGAGAAGAATTGACATCTTTATTATGTTGAGTTCCAATCCATGAACATGGTATGTCTCTCATTTAGTTAGATCTTCTTTCATCAATATTTTGTAGTTTGCAGCACATAAGTCCTGTACACAATTTGCTAAATTTACCCCTAAGGAGAAATATAGTGAAAGTTTCACTAGTAGTTCTGTTTGTTTGTTTGTTTTCAGTTTTTTTTTTAAGACGCTTTAGGAGTTTCTATGTAGATATCATGTCATCTAAAAATAGGGACAGTTTTATTTATTCCTTTCTGAACAGTATTTGATTTTATTTCCTTTTGTTGCCATTGAATAGCTATTTAATTTTGTCAAGGGCTTTTCTCCATTGATCAATGTGATCATGTGAGGGAAGCAGATGTGGCTCAAGTGATTGGGCTTCTGCTTACTATATGGGAGAAACTGGGTTCAATTCCTGGGGCCTCCTGGTAAAAAAAAAAGTGTGCCTGCACAGCAAGGCAGTGCCCATGCAGCAAGCTGTGTGCCTGCACAGTGAGCCAACTGCTCATATGAAAACCTGTGTGGTGAAATGAGTATCCACACAAGTGTCTATGCAGCAAGCCAGTGCCCACACAAGTAAGTCATGTAGCAAGATAATGATGCAACAAAAAGAGAGGCAAAGGGGAGAGTCAAGGTTAGGCACAACGGAAACCAGGAACTGAGTTGGTGCAAGTGGCAGGGAACTTCTCTACACATCAGAGGTTCCTAGGATCAAATTCTGGTGAATCCTAGAGGAGAAATGAGAAGAGAAGACAAAAAGAGAAATAGACACAGAAGATCACACAGTGAATGGACACAGATGGAAAAAAAACAACAACAGCAGGAAAGGGGGGAGGGAAAAATATGATCATATGATTTTTTTGTTAATATGGTGGATTACACTGATTGATTTTTGAGTTTTGAACCAGCCTTATATCCTTGAACTAACCCCACATAGTCATAGTGTGTAATTCTTTTTATATATCATTAAAATATATTTGCTAAGGATTTTGCAGTTATATTCATGAAGGATACTAGTCTGTGGTTTTCTTTGTACTCTCTGTCTGGGTTTGATATCAGGGTAATACTAGATTCATACAATAAATTAGAAAGTGTTCACTGCTTTTCTATTTTCTGGAAAAAATTGCTATACAATCAGTGTTAATTCTTCCATAAATGTTTTGTAGAATTTTCCACTAAAACCATCTGGCTTTAGAGATTATTGTGGTGAAGTTCTAAAATTAAGAATTAAATTTCCTTACTAGTTGTAAGTATATTCAAATGATCTGTATCATATTAGGTGAATTGTAGTTGTTTATGCTTTTTGAGGAATTAGTCCATTTCATCTAGGCTGTCAAATTAATGTGTGTAGAACTGCTTGTATTATTATTGTCTTCAGGTTTTAAAGTGATCTCCTATGGTTCATTTCTGATATTGATAACTTGTGTCTTCTCTCTTATTCTTTGTTGGTCTTGCTAGAGGTTTGTCAATTTTATTGGTGTTTTCAAAGAACTACTCTTTGTTTCACTGATTTTTCTCTATTGTTTTTGTGGTTTCAATTTTACTGATTTTTAATCTTATCTTTGTTATTTCTTTCCTTCTGCATACTTTAGGTTTATTTTGCTCATCTTTTTCTAGGGTCTTGAGATGGAAGCCTAGATTGTGATTTACAACTTATTCTCTTCTCTAATATTTTATTTTTAAAGTTTTTTTTTCTTATTTTTAAAGAAGTTTTAGATTACATAAAAGTTACATAGAAAATAGAGAGGATTCTCATATGCCCTCCTTCTCCTCCCCCCCTCACTTTCCTTCATTTACACACTAATCCTCAGTAGGGTAATACATTAATTGCAATTCATGAATGAATATTTGAAGCATTGCTACTAACCATGGTCTACAGTTTATTTTAAGTCCATTACTAGAATAATAATAATCTACTTTGGTCCATATTGCACTTTCCCCTTAAGTGTGTTCATTCCCCAATCTTGAGGATTTGGGGATGGTGATGCCCACTCTGCTTCATATTGAGAATGGGCTTAGATCCTGTGGGGCAGATGGAACTGCCTTGATTGCAGTGTAGATACTGTTTTGGGAGATAGGCATTGTCTATCATCATCCTTTTGTTAGTTGTCCTGGGTGATTTTGATGAACTGGAGAGTAGGTGTTGGTTTCAATTCTGCTGAGATTCAAGGCTCAACTGGCGTATGAACAACCCAAAGATTTAAGTCTTTGGGACATATATTTAATGAGTATACTGTTTATTATAGTTTCAAATAAAAGGGACTGAAGAACCATCTGTAGGGAATTTGTAAAATGAACTTAACTGATATACTTGGAAGATAGGTAATCATCTTTTAATACTATAAATTCCTTCTCAGCACTGGTTTAGCTATGTCCCATAAACTTTCATATGTTGTATCGTAATTTTCATTCAGTTTAATGTGTTTTATTTCCTTTGAGACGTCATCTTTGAATGATGAATTATTTAGAGATGTATTGTTTAGTTTCCATTTGCTTGGAGATATTCCTGTTACTTTTCCATTATTGATTTCTAGTTTGATTCCACTGTGGTCAGAGAACACCCTTAGCATGACTATAATTCTTTTAAATTTGTTGAGATTTGCTTTATGGCCCAGAATATGCTCTCTTTCTGTATATGTCCCATGAGAACTTAAAAGAATGTTTATTCTGCTACTGGTGGAATGTTCTGTAATTGTTGATTAGATCTTGTTGTTTGACAGTGTTATAAATATTTTCTTTGTATTGATTTTCTTTCTAGTTGTTCTATCAATTGCTGAGAGAGGGATGTTGAAGTCTTCAAACTTAACTGTGGATTTGTCTATTCTTTCAATTCCATCAGTTTTTGTGTCATATATTTTGTAGCTCTGTTGTTTGACACATACACACTTAAGATTGTCATAGCTTCTTGATGACCCTTCATGACCTTCTCTATCTCTGGTAATTTTCATTGCTCTGAAGGCAACTTTATCTGATTATTAAGAGATAATGTTTGCAACATATATATTTTCTATTTACTTTCAATCTGCCTATATAACTATTTTTAAGTGAGTTTTTTTGTAGATAGTACATAGATGTCATGTTTTTTAATCCACTCTGCCAATATCTGTCTTTTAATTGATGTCTTTAACCATTTACATTTAACTTAATTATTGATATGCTATGGCTTAAGTCTGTGATTTTATTTTTTCTGTTTCTCTATTTGTTCTCTCTCTATGTACATCCTCTTTGTATAACATTTTAACCATTACTGCAGATATTACATTACATATACGTAACTACTAGTGTGGTCATTTTACCAGTTTAAGTGAAGTTTAGAAAACTTACCTCTCTTTAGGTCCCTTCAACCCCCTTCCCTCATTTATAATGTAATTGTCTTAAATATTTCCTCTACAAACATTTAGAGCCACATCATAGTGTTTTTGCTTCAGTCATTAAACATAATTTTGAAAAAACAGGAGGAGAAGAAAAGTCCATTTTATTTACCCATATTTTTGCTTGAGTTTTCTTCCTTCCTGATGTCTGAGATTCCTTTTTTTAAATAATTTCCCTTGCTTTGAGAGAACTTCTTTTAGCCATTCTTTTAGAGTAAGTCTACTGATGACAAACTCTCTTAGTTTTCATTCATTTCAGAATGTCTTCACTTCTGTTAGATAAAGGTTTCTTTCTGGGTTGGCAGTTATTTTCTTTCAGCACTTGAAAAATGTACCATTTCCTTCTGGCCTCTTTCAGGTAAGAAATCTGCTCTTATTTGATTTGGTGGCTCTTTTTTTTTGGGTAATGTGTCATTTATCTCTGGTTATTTCTCAGATCTTTTCTTTGTCTTTAACTTTCAGAAGTTTAGTTATGTGTCTTTTATGAAATTTATGATTTGTTTAATAAAATTTATGATGTGTCTGTGTGGATCCCTTTGGGTTTATCCTGCTTGGGATTTGTTCAGCTTCTTGAATCTGTAGGTTTATGTCTCTTGTCAGGTTTTGGAAGTATTCAGCATCATTTCTTTAAGTACTTTTTCAACCTTCTCCTCTTTCTGCTCTCCTTCTTCTGGTACTCTGATGAAAAAAATGTTAGATTTTTTGGTGATACTCTCACAGGTTACCAAGGCTCTGTTCATTTTCTTTTCCCAATCTATTTTCTTTCTCTTTTTAAGATTGCATGATTTTAAATTTTCTATCTTCCAGTTCATTGATTCTTTCCTCTGTTCCTTCCATTCTGCTATAGAGCCCATTCATTGTCTTTTAAAAAATTTATTGAAGTATATCACTCATACATAAACAAACATAAAAAATAAGTGTATAATAACAGTTGTGAACTTACAAAACAAACATATGTAACATCATACAGAACTCTCGTACCTCACCCTACCACCAATACCTTACATTGTTGATAAACATTTTTAACTATTGATTAAAGAGCATTGTCAAAATATTACTACTAACTGAAGTATTTTCCCCCAATCCACCCTATTATTATTATCTTTATATCAATTATATATGAACATACATAAACAATATATGTATAGTAAAAGTTGTGAACTTACAAAGCAAACATGGATAACATCATACAAGTGTCCCATACATCAACCCTCCACCAAACCTTGCATTGTCATGAGATGTTTGTTACAAATTACAAAAGAATATTGTTAAAATCTTACTACTAATAGTAGTCCTTATCTTACCTTAGGTGTATTTTTCCCCCAACCCACCCTATTATTATTTTTTAAATATATTTTTTATGACAGAAGTTGTAAACTTATAAGACGATCATGCACATGTGCAGAATTCACAAACAACACCCCTCTATCAACACAACATACTGTGGTGGAACATTTGTTACAGATAAGATAATATAATATGATTGTTACCACTTCCATAGTGTACATTTGTCACACATTTTCCTTACTGCCCCATTATCTACGCAGTATAACTTTGGAATAGATGCAAGAATATTATAATGTTACTAACCACAGTCCATAGGTCATTCCATTTGTATTTTTCCCATGCTTCTCCATGATCCCAACACCCTGCAATAGTGATGTAAATTTGCTCTAGTTAACAAAGGACACTCTCGCATCTGTACCATCAACCACAATTCTCATCCACTTCTTCATTTACTGTACTATTCAGTTTGTAGACTATTCTCTAGCATTCTGAAAATTGGCATTTACAGCCCTAGACAACCATTTTCAGCCACATCTCCATTTATAAACTAACTGTTACTCACTATGTGTTACCATCCACTGTATACATTTCCACACTTTTATAGTAAAGCTAATTAAGACTTCTGCATACATTAAACATCAGTAGTCCATCTCAGTCCTCCTCTTATTTTCTTTAAGAATCCACCACCTACCATCAGGTTGTGAAGATAGTTTCCTACAATTCCTTCTAGAAGCTTTATGGTTCTTGCTTTTAATTTTAGGTTTTTGATCCATTTTGAGTTAATTTTTGGATAAGGTGTGAGACAGAGGTCCTCTTTCCTTCTTTTGGCTATAGATATCCAGCTCTTTCATCACCATTTATTGAATGGACTCTTCTGCCCAAATTGCGTGGGTTTGACAGGCTAGTAAAAAATCACTTGACCATACATGTGAGGATCTGTTTCTGAACCATCAGTTAGGTTTCATTGGTCTACGTGTCTGTCTTTATGCCAGTACTATGCTGTTTTTACCACTGTAGCCAGGTAATATGATTTAAAGTCTGGAGGTGAGAGTTTGCTTTTCCTTTTTAAGATGTTTCTGGCTATTCAGGACTCCTTACCCTTCCAAATAAATTTGATAATCATGTTTTCAATTTTTAAAAAATGCTGGTAGATTTTTATCAGGATTGCATTGAATTCGTATATCAATTTGAGTAGAATTGATATCTTAATGGTGTGTAGTCTTCCAATCCATAAGCATGAAATGTTCTTCCAGTAATTTCAGGCTTTTTTGATTTCTTATAGCATGGAGTTGCAGTTTTCTGAATATAAGAGCTTTACATAACTAGTTAAGTTTATTCCTGACTATTTGTGTTTAATCTGCCATATTTCATTTTCACCACTCTTTTGACATGTTTAGTTGCCTTTATTGATAAAACTTTCATTTCTAGACACTCTTCCAGGACTTTCTCTCCTGTCTTTTCTTTTCAGACTCTAGCATACCCTTTAGTACTTCCTGAAACTCTGGTCTCTTGGTTAGAAATTCTCTCAGTTTCTGTTTATCTGTGAATATTCTAAACTCGTCCTCATTTTTGAGAGAAAATCTTGCCCAATTTAAGATTCTTGTATCTTAAACATATCGTGCCACTGTCTTCTTGCCTCTATGGTTTCTGGTGAGAAATCAGCACTTAATCTTATTGGGTATTCTTTATACACTATGCATTGCTTTTCTCTTGCTGCTCTCAGAATTCTCTCTTTGGCATTTGACATTCTGATTAGTTATGTGTCTCAGACTTGGTCTCTTTGGATTTTTTTGGATGGGAGTATGTTGTGTTTCTTGGACATGGGTATCTATGTCCTTCAATAGGGTTGGGAAATTTTCTACCATTATTTCTTCAAACATTCCTTCTGCCCCTTTTCCCTTCTCTTCTCCTTCGGGGACACCCATGGCATGTATGTTTGCATGTCTTTTGCTGCCATTTACTTCCCTAATACCTTGTTCATTTTTTTCCATTCTTTTCTTAATCTGCTCTTTTGTATGTTCACTTTCAGAGGCTATTTCTTCAAGCTCACCAATCCTTTCTTCTGCCTCCTCAAATCTGCTATTATATGATTCCAATGTGTTTTAAATTTCATTTATTGCACCATTCATTCCCATAAGATCTGCTATTTTTCTATTTTTGCTTTCAAATTCTTCTTTGTGCTCATCCAATGTCTTCTTAATATCCTTAATCTCTTTAGCCATCTCATTGAATTTATTAAGGAGATTTGTTTGAACATCTGTGATTAGTTGTCTCAACTCCTTATGTCCTGCTTCTTTGTATGGCTGGTAATTTTTTGTTGGCGTCTTGGCATCTAGCTCGCTAGGGTATTTATTCTGGGTGCAGATTTTCTTTTTAGTTTAGGGCTTCCTGCTCTTTCTCCCTTGCTGATTGTGCAGTAGGAGCCAAGGATAGAGATGGTACTATAAGCTGTGGAGGCTCAAGCTGCCCCCCTTGCCCCAGGGACCAATGAAACTTCTCTGAACTTTCTCCTTTGCCAGGGGTAGGGACAGAGTCACAGCTCTGTGGAATAATCCAAGTCATGCAGGCCTACACTGTAGTTGCCCAGAGAGACTGATGAAACTTCACAGCCCTTTCTTCCCTGCTTGGGGCAGGGATGGAGCTGCAGGTGTGGGCAGCAACTGTGCAGTGTGGGTTCAAGATGATCACAGTTGCCCTAGTAGACTTCTGATTATTCAGTCTGTGCTACCAAAAGTACCTGCAGTAGCCTGGATAGGCTGGTGCAGGGCCCTCTAGCCTCCTCCATGCCAGAGGTGGGGCTGAAGCCTAGTCTAGGGCTGCAGACAGATCCAGGTGAAAGAAACCAGTCCCTATAGTCACTGATTTTCTGTCAGCCTGGCTTCCCCTTATGCTGGGGATGGAGTCAAAATGGCAGCTACTGGCCTCTTTCCAACCTGGACAGGTTTATACTTTAGCTGTTCTCAGGGTTATACTTTAGCCAGCCAAGTCTACTAATCAATAGCTGAAATCAGTGGCTAACCACCTCCTCCCCCATTTTAGGGAAATGGAGCTTCCAATTCCAGCCACAGAATAGCTCCTGGGGCAGCTTGTGCTGCCAAAGTAGGATAATCACAGGCCTCCACAGCTTGGCTGGTCATTTCCCAGGGAGGCTGGCACAGGTCCCCCTAGCTTCCTCCCTCCCAGGGGTGGGGCTGGGGCCCAGGCTAGAGCTGCAATCTGATCTGAATGGAAAGAAGCCAGTCCCCACCAGCACTATGATTTTCAGTCCACCCCACTCCCCTCGTGCCAGATGCAGAGTTAAGATGGCAGCTACTGGACAACTACCCCTCCCCCCAACCTGGACAGGTTCAAACCCTAGCTGCTCCCAGTAGCACATCCCAGCCCGCCAAACCTGTGCATCAGCAGCCAAAGCCAGCATCCAACCGTCCCCTCCTCTTCAGTTTTTGGGAAGTGGAGGTTTCAATTCCAGAGATGGAATAGTTCCTGAGGCAGCTTGTGCCTCCAGGGCTTGGAGTACTCTACTTACGAGTCTTCTCTGCAGATGGGCATCTCCTCCTTCCATTCCTTCAAGGATGTGGCAGGATGCTCTTCTGGTCTCCTGGAGCCCCCAGACAGGTGCTTCAGCTAGCTCCAGAGAACTCTGGGTGTTTACTAACTGTCCTGTAGCAGGAGCTGACTTTAGGAGTTCCTTACTCTGCCCCCATCTTGCTGGTTGTTCCCCATTCATTGTCTTTTTATTTCATTTGTTTTATTTTTCAATTCTGAGATTTCCATTCTGCTATTTATTTGCTGAGACTTTCTGTATTTTCACTTATTTCAAACATGTTCATAATTTCTCAATGGAACATTTTATGATAGATGCTTTGTCAAACTAATATTGCTATTATCTCGATTTTGGCATTACTGTCTTTTTCATTCACTTTCTTCTAGGTTCTTGGTATGATGAGTGACTTCCAATGGATTCTTGGACATTTTCATAGGATATTATTTACACATTCTGTTTTGACTGGCTTTCTTTGACCTTACCCCTGCAGGGGAGAGAGGCAGGAGCACTGCCTCATTACTGTCAGGTGAAAGGAGAAGTCCAGGTTTCCCACTCAGCCTCTGTGGAAACCCAACCTGACATTGGAGCTTCTCATTACTGCTGGACAGAGATGGGAGTTCTGGCTTCACATGTTGTCTATTTACCAGCTTGTGGGGATGGGGTCCCAGCTCTTTACTCAGTCAACCCTGGCCAAAAGGTTGGGGTGCCTGGCAAGGATGTAAGTCTGGGCTCCCCACTTGACCTTTTCTGTCATGGGAGGGGTTGGGACTATAGTTTAAAAAAAAAATTAAACCAGGTTTTTATTAACTCATTTTTTCAAGTCTTTAAGAGGTAACTCTTAGGTATAAAACTGATTAGTGTTAATGAGGGTCAACAGAATGATCACATCAGGCTCTTTCTAGGCTTCATAATCTTACAATATTAGGGGAGAAATAACCCCTCTAGGCTAAATGCCATGTGAATGGTATAGAAGATAAAGACCCTGCATTCAAAGCCTGATGAGCAATTTAACATAGGCAGGGACCTCTTGGGGAGATGGCCTGAGATCTTCTCACCACCTGTGGACATATTTAGGGGAGTGAACTGGTTCACCTCCATTCAATTAAGAATAGCGTGTGTGGATGCTGATCCAAGGGGAGTAGGGACAATAGAGCAGTTATTGTCTGAAAGCTTTTTGTCTTGCTGGCTATCCTTTCTTGGGCAGAGAGAGTAAGCTTTTGTTGGTGCTTGTATTCTGTCTGTGCACTTTGGCAATTCAGGGCTGCTAGATTCTTCAGCTCTAATTCTCTCCAGCTTTCAGAATCTTCTGTTTGCTTTATATATAATGTTGAAGGTTTTTAGCTGTACTCTGTAGGAGAACTAAGAAAAAGCGCATCTATTCCATCTTCCCAGAAGTGGAACTGCAATTTTTTTAGGAACTTAGGCATTATATTCAGCATCTTGCCAACTCTTAATAAATCTGATATTTGATCTACAGATTTTATTTTCTACATAGTCATATCACCTATGATTAATCATGATTTGTTTCTTCTTTCCAAGTCCTTGCCTTTAAACACTTTTTAAAAATTTTAAATTAATGCCCATAAAAAGTAACATTTTGGTTTTTGGTGTAGAGTTCTATGACTTTTCATGCCTGTGGATATTCATGTGGCCTCCAGCACACTCAGGATCCACAACAATGCTTTCACCCTCAAAGTTGCCTTTTACTCCCTTTATTTGTTGTTGTTTCACCCCCTTCCCACCCTCTGTGCCTCTATAGGTCTGCCTTTTCCAGAAAGTCTTATAAAATGAATCATATACTATGTAATTGTTTGAGGTTATTTTTCTCCTTCAGTCTGTTAAAATGGTGAATTATTTTACTTTTCATTCCAATCTTACAAAATTCTTTGTATCCCTGGATCCAGTTGACCTAAGACTTTATTTACGATTTTTATGTCCATGAGTGGGATTGCCCTGTCATTTCCTTCCTTGTACTTGTTCCAAGGTTATGCTAACCTCATACTGATATCAACATTTCTTTGTCCATTGGTATTACTGTTACCAACTTCCTTTCCTTGCCAGGTATCTAGATTTGCTAGCCTTATAAAATGTGGGGTATATTCCCTCATTATCTATAGTCTGGACTACTTTGTTTATGTTTGGAATTATTTATTTCTTGAATGATTTATAGAACTTGCTGTTAAAACCATCTGGTACCAGTGTTTCCCTTGTGGGAAGATTAAAAACTAATGTTTCTTTAAGTTTTATAGGCCTATGCTCGTTTCCTGCTTTTTTCTTGAGTCAGTTAAAATTTTTTTTTGAGTCACTTTTGATAAGGTTTATTTTTCTGAGAATTTTCTCATCTCATTAAATTGTTCAAATTTATTCCATAAAGTTGTTTATAACCCACTCTTATCATCTTTTGAATCTTTACTGCAACTACGTATAATTACATCTCTCCTTTTATCCCTCTCATCATTTTTGTTTTCTTTCTTCCTTGATAAATCTTTTCAAATTTTCAATATTTAAAATACACACAGGCCAACTTATAACGTTTTCATCCTCTGTTATGTATTTATTTTTATTTCATTAATTTTCTTCTTATATTTGTTATTTCCTTCTTTCTCTTTTTTGATGATTAGCTCCTTCATTTTCAACCTTCCTTTTTTCAATATAAGCATTTAAGATGATAACTCCTACTATAAGTGTTGCTTTATCTTTAGCTGCATCCTGTAAGCTTTGCTATTGTAGATTTTCATTTTAGTTCCAAATGCTTTTTAATTTCCATTATGGTTTCTTCTTTGATCCATGAGTTACGTAAAAATGAATTTCTTTTTTTTTTTTTATAGATTTATTTTTTATTTATTTCTCTCCCCCCCCACCCCCGTCCTCCCCCTGCCCCCAGTGTCTGCTCTCTGTGTCCATTCGCTGTGGGTTCTTCTGTGTCTGCCTGCATTCTTGTTAGGCGGCACCGGGAATCTGTGTCTCTTTTTGTTGCATCATCTTGCTGCGTCAGCTCTGTGTGTGTGCAGCGCCACTCCTGGGTAGGCTGCGTTTTTCACACGGGGTGGCTCTTCTTGTGGGTGCACTCCTTGAGCTTGGGGCACCCCACTTTGGGGCACCCTTGCATGGCACAGCTCTCCTTGTGTGTGGCAGCACTGTGCATGGGCCAGCTCACAACACGGGCCAGGAGAGCCTGGTATTGAACCCTGGACCTCCTATATGGTAGGTGGTTGCTCTACCAGTTGAGCCACATCTGCTTCCCTAGAAATGTATTTTTAAATTTTCAAACATGTTTTTCCCCTCCCCTCAGTTATCTTTCTTTTCTAGCTTTTTATTTTGAAATAATTATTGATTCAAAGGAAGTTGCAAAGATAGTACAGAGCAAACCTGTGTACCCTTGACCCAGTTTCCCCCAATAGTTACATCTTAAATAACTCTAGTACAGTATTAGAACCAGAAATTAGACATTAATACAACGCATGTGCAGCTCTGCACCACTCCACCACCTGTGTAAACTTTGCAACCACCTCCTCAGTCAAGGCACAAAATTGCCCCATCTCCACAAGGGCCCCCTGGGCTACCCCTTTATAATCACCCCTATACGCTCACCCCACCATCCTCCATCCCTGGCAATCTGTTTCCTCTCTCCCAAGAAATTTTTTTTAATGCTTTCTAATAAACTGCAGTGTTGTCAGAAAATACGGTAGGTATCAGTCCAGTTCCTTGAAATGTTGAGACTTGTTTGATGATGCTCTATATGGTTATTTTGGGTAAATTGTTTGTGTTTGAAGAGAAATTGTAGTCTGCTAATGTTAATTTCATTTTTAAAATATTCGATATCCTAACTGATTTTTGTCTGCTTGATCTCCATATTTCTTTGGGGGTCGGTTAAAAATCTCATACTTGACTTTCCTCTTAGTTTTTTCAGCATTTCGAGGCTATGTTACGTTAGAAGGTACAAACAAGTTTAGAATTGTGATTTTGTCCTTGTTATCACTTCCTTGTAGTGACTTTCTTTATCTCTATAAATTCTTTGTACTTAAAATCTACTTTGTCTATTTATAAAATGACACCAGCTTTATTTTTATTAGTATTTGTCTAATGCATATGGTTATGTATTTACAAACACGTACATATCCATACAGTTTCTACTGTTGTTTTCAACATTATGTATTCACGTATATATATACATATATGTGATTTTTATTTTTTAATCTTTCTATATACTTATATATTAGATATATTTTAAGTAGTTTATAGTTGGATTAAAAAAATAAATCCAACCTGGCCATCTTTGCCCTTTATCTGTATCATTTAGGCTCTTTTAATTTATGCACACACATACGTATGTATAATGTTATTACCTTTTTTTTTAAAGATTTGTTTTTTATTTATTTCTCTCCCCCTCCACCCTTCCCACCCCCATCCCAGTTGTCTGCTCTCTGGTCCATTCGCTGTGTTTCTTCTGTATCCATTTCTATTCTTGTCAGTGGCACCGGGAACCTGTGTCTGTTTTTGTTGTGTCTTCTTGCTGCATCAGCTCTCCGTGTGTACAGTGCCACTCCTGGGCGGGCTGCACTTTTATTGCGCTGGGCGGTTCTCCTTACAGGGTGCACTCCTTACGCGTGGGGCTCCCCTACGCAGGGAACACCCCTGCATGGCACGGCACTCCTTGCACACATCAGCACTGCGCATGGGCCAGCTCCACATGGGTCAAGGAGGTCCGGGGTTTGAACCGCGGACCTCCCATGTGATAGGCAGGTGCTTTATCCATTGGGCCAAGTCCACTTCCATTATTAGCTTTTAAATGTTTCTATTTTTACTGTTGTTTTCCTTTGTCTTCTTATTATAGACTCTATTTTCCCATTCCCTTTCCCTTCCTCTATTAGCTCTGCATTTGTAACTCTATTTCTGTTATTTTATGGTCATTCCAGAAAATCTGACATGAATATTCAGGCTTTCAAAGTGTAAAATTTATAAGTTTGAACAAGGCAAAAACCACTGAACACTTTTACTCCAATACTACTCCTTCTAGGTTTATACCTATTTTTAGGTAATATAGGTCTATTTTTGTTTTTAAAACCGCAGGGTATTATTATTATTTCCTGCAGTCCATTTTTGTTTAGATTTATCCAATTATCTACTATTGCCTTGATCCCCATTCTTTGTATCATGGACCTTCAGTCTGGGATCAGTTCTCTTTCTCTTGAAAAACATTCTTTGTAATTTGACTTCGTGAGGGTGTTTTTGTGGCAAACTCTTAGGATTCTTTTTCCTGTCTATAAAGGCCTTTATTTTACCCATTCTTTAAAGGTATTTTAGTTGACTTACAATTCTATGTCGATGATTACTTTCTGTCACCACATTGAATTAATTGCTTCACTGCTGTTGGGCTTATACAATTGCTCTTGAGAAGTGACCTTGAAGATTAACTGCTGACCTTGTAATGTGCTCTGACTTCCCTCTGTCTGCTTTACACGATCTTCTCTGAGTTTCGGTGTACTGCAGATTCACTAGGAACTGCCTAGTTTTGGATGTCTTTGTATTTATCTTATTTGGGATTTTTTTGGGTTTCATGAATCTGTGGATTGAAGTCTTTCATTAGGACAGAAAAATTCTCAGACATTAACACATGAAGTATGCCTCTTCCTCATTATTTCTATACCTTCTTTTTGGAACTCCGAATAGATGCTAGGCTTTCTAGTGTGATCTTCCATATTTTTCCATCAGCATTTTCTGCTCCTATTTGGTTATTTTTTCGGATTGATACTCTAATTCTCTCATTCTTTCTTCAGTGCCATCTAATCCACCATTCAATCCATTTATTGGATTTAAATGTTGTAATTTTAATTTTTAGAGAAGCTTTAGATTACAGAAATGTTACATCAAAAATATAGGGGACTCCCATATATCTCTCCTCTTCCCCCTCCTATACTTCCCCTGTTAACGACATCTTTCATTAGTGTGGTACTTTTGTTACCAATGATGAACACATATTGAAGTATTGCTACTAACCGTAGTCTATAGTGTGCATTATGGTTTACACTTTACTCTGCACAGTTTTATAGATTTTGACAAAATGTATAATGGCCTGTACCCATCATTGCAATGTCATGCAGGATAATTCCAATGTCCCCAAAATGCCCCATGTTATACCTATTCTTCCCTCTCCCTCCCCTTAGAACCTTTGGTGGCCACTGCCTTATATCAATGTAACAAGTGCTTCTACTTATATATTTTATTTATTTTATTTTATTTTTTTATTTCTCTTCCCCTCCCTGCTCCCCATCCCCCCCAATTGTCTGCTCTCTGTGTCCATTCGCTGTGTTCTTCTGCGTCTGCTTGTATTCTTGTCAGTTGCACCAGGAATCCGTGTCTCTTTTTGTTGCGTCATCTTGTTGCATCAGCTTTCTGTGTGTGTGGCACCACTCCTGGCCAGGCTGAACTTTCTTTCATACTGGGCAGCTCTCCTTACAGGGTACCCTCCTTGCACATGGGGCTCCCTTACACAGGGGACACCCCTGTGTGGCATGGCACTCCTTGTCCGCATCAACACTGTGCATGGGCCAGCTCCACACGGGTCAAGGAGGCCCGGGATTTGAACCACAGACCTCCCACATGGTAGGTGGATGCTCTATCCATTGAGCCAAATCCACTTCCCTGTATATTATTATTGCTAGAATAATAATGTCTACTTAAGTCCATAGTTGCATTCCCCCTTATGTTTGTTTATTCCTCAATCTTGAGGATTTGGAGATGGAGGTGTCCACTGTGTTTCTGATTTGAGAGAGGGATTAGATCCAATGGGGCAAATGGAACTGTCTTGCTTGCAGTTGTAGATACTCTCTGTTTCTTTTGGAATGGGCATTGTCCATCATTATCCTTTGTTAGCTGTCCTGGGTGAATCCAATGAACTGGAGAGTAGGTATTGCAACTCTTCTGAGATTCAGGGCTCAACTGACACATGAACAGCCAGAAGATTTAAGTCTGTGGGACATATATTTAATGAGTATAGTGCTAATTATAGGTTTAAATAAAAGAGTAGAAGAGCCATGGGTAGGGGAATTATAAATGAGTCTAACTCTGTTACATTGGGGAGCACATATTCCAAAGTAGGGCCCACTGACAGGGTGCTGCCTTCCTGAGTTTGACTGCCCTGCCTCTAGTGTCTAGGTATCTCTAGCCCTCAGGAGCCCTGCTGTTTGGGGCACTGTTTACCTTTAATACTTTTATTTTGTAATTTCTTGGTTCTTCTCAAGTCTGCTTAGAAATTTTCAGTCTCTCCTCAAATCTTCAATCCTTTCTTTTATTTTTTCAAGTGTTAAATATATTTATTTTATGTTCTATGCCTGTTCATTCTACTATTTGAAGTCTGCAGGTTGATTTTGGTGTATTCTGCTTCTTCTGATTCTCTGTCCTGTTACCTCATTTCAACGTATGTTTTATATAGTTTTTTTTTTTTTTTTTTCCCTCTGAGAGCTCGTATGTCCTGTCATTTTATCTGTGGGAATTTTTGTGACCTAAGTTAAAGTTAGTCCTGCCAAGTTCAATTTTAATTTGCTTCTGCCAGATATTTGGGGTACCACCAGCGTGGAACCACTTTAACCTAAATTTTGGCCAGGGGTTTTTCAAAACATTCCTGTGGTGTGAATGAGGATTGCAAACCCCTTTGAGGGCCACCTGGTAGTTATTAATTCTCAGGGGAGAGCTTCCCTTTTTCTATTCTAAGCCATTTCCAGGATGACATTTTCCCGCAGTTCCTGGAGGGTGGGGTTGATTTATTTCCACCTGACAGTTAAAATGAAGATATCATCCTTACGGCCCTCTCGTTATCCAAGAGGAGTGCCCTATTAACCCTCCGTCTTAGGAAAGAACTGGGGCTTTCCTTCTTTCCCTATGTGCCACCAGACACAAACAATGATGGTCAACTTTGCACGGTTCACAAATGACCTCGAGGCAGCGGTCAGCTTCTGGGCTCTACTTACCTCTTGGGAAAGCTATAGTACAGGTCTTACTTTATTGGTTAACCTCCAAGTATTCTTCACTCAGTTGCTATTTCATTATTCCATTTACCTCCCACCCAACACTTGTACTTGGTTTTAGCAGAAGGATCAAAGTAACCAGTCCACCATCCTTCCACAAGCTGAAGTTTCCTGTTCTAACATTTTCAGTCATTTCCCTGTGATGGAATTTTACTCCCTCTGTATTTTCCTGTTACAAACTACGTCATGATGAACATCTCTGTACATACATTTCGTGTATTTTGTCCAATTATTTCCTAGAATAAGCTTCTAGAACTATAATTGCTCGAAGAGAAAGCACATCACATGTTTGAATGCATGCTGTCAATTTGCCCACTGCAATTGTTAAATAAATTTACCTTCTCACCAGCAGTGCAAGGGAATTCCTGCTTTCTACATCTTCACCAACACTGCATACTGCTAGGCTTTTCTCTCTTATTAACACCCCATCCAATTTTTTCCTCCACATTTTTAAAACATGTTTTAATTACTAGTGGGATTGTACATATTTTGGGAGTTGATACAATTTGTCTTCTTTAGTGAATCAGCTCTTCATGTCTTTGTCTAATATGCCAAAAATTGCTGGGAAAAAAATGTGGGTTGCAGCAACCCAAGTATCTTTAGACTTCTGCACTTCAAACTAGCCCCTTCTATGATTACGAAGTCCTTTCATTTGTAACTTACTCTCTGATAGTCTCTCCTTCAACCCCAGCTTCTTTGGCTGCTCTTACTCAGAGCAGATAATTTTGTTCTACTTTATTGAGAAGCTAAAGATCCTTCATATAAGTTATCCCACACGTTCGCCTCAGGCTAGTTCACCTCACACTTGCTGCACCAGATCCTACGATTCACTCTGGTGGTTGAAAGATGAAAAGTCATATTCTTTGCCCTCTAGGAAGTTTGAGCTTAGTAGGAGAAGCAGGCATTAAATCAATAATCTCAGTGTAATGTGGTTGGAATAAAGGTAGGATTAAATGCAGATGTATAATGAGAGAAGAGACCACGTAAGGACAATTTAGCCCAATCTGAGGACATGAAGAAAGCTCCCTGAAAGAGATGGCCTTGACCTGAACAGGAAATGAGAAGAAGAGCTGATCAGGTAAATAAGGTGGAAAGAGCATTCCTGGCCAAGGAAACAGAAAAGCAAGATGGGGGAGTGGAGCCACGTGATCGTACCTCAAGTGTAAAAGAAAAGCAGGGGGTGGGCAAGTCTGGAGAGGTAGATCGGGCCGGGTCTTAGGAGGTCCTGCCTGCAAATACAGGTTACCCGTGTTTTAGGTGATGGGGAATCATTTAAGGAATATAAGCAGGGCAGATTGTCAAGTGTGTGATTTAGAGATGTCCCTCCAGCAGATAAATAAAGGGTAGGTTTTAAACAGGAACAAAACCAAGGGTAGGGCTATCAGTCAGGTGACTGTTGCATGGTCAAGATAATGAGTCATCATGACGTGAAGAAGAAGGAGCAGAGGTGAGACTGGCACTACTTGATGACTGATTGGCGTCCTAGGGTTCTTGCTTGGGAGACTGAGGGTGGTGTTTCTGTTAGCTGAGATATCAGCCACAAGAGGAGGTGCAGGTTAGATGGTGGTGAGGAAAAAATGCTCGTGTCTGGTTTTGGACACGTTGTGTTTAAAGTGGCTATGGGAAATTCAAGTGGAGCTCTCACAAAGTTATGTTGGATCTTCATAGATGAAACTTAGAGGAGAGGTCACAGAGAGAGGAAGTAGAAGAGTAATGAAGGGCTGGCTTTATCAGGTATTTAGAAAACTACCAACAACCATCTCAATGCCCTTTTCCTTTAAAGTCCTTTGTGGGTCTGAATGACAGAGTCCATGGATTGCTCAGAGGGCATCTATTTTACCTGTAAACATCACTACAAGGTAGAGACACTCAAATAGATTCTTGAAGAGTGAAGGGGAGCAGGGATAAGTAACTATGCAGACAGGACAGGACAAACATGGGTCCATGGTAGCAAGTGTGGCTAATTGGGTGCAGGGGAGCCTTGGGTCATTAGAAGATGAGGTGGCAGAAACTGGGTGACGGCAGATGAGAAAGGACATAAATGAAATGCCAGGGAGTGTGGATCCATCAGAAATTTAATCAAGAATTTGCATAAGTAACATTTGCTTTTTTTTCTTCCCAAATCATGCTGGCAGTAGGGTGCAGAAGGATTTAAAGGAGAAAAATTTGAAGGCAGAGAGATTAGGACTGAAAGAATGAATAAAAGAATGAATAAATAATAAATATTCTTTTCAATGGCTTTGTTTAGATATAATTTACACATCATAAAATTCACCCATTTAACGTGTACTAGTCAATGGTTTTTAATATATTTACAGAGTTGTGCTACAATCTCTACAATAGAATGTCAGAACATTTTCATAACTCCAAAAAGAAACCTCCTACTTTTTAGCAGTCACTGCCCACATTCCCACACTCTACTTCAGCTCTCAGCATCCATTAATCTACCTTCTATCTCTGTAGATTTGCCTATTTTAGACATTTCACAAAAATGGTATTGTAAAATATGTGGTTTCTTGTGACTGGTTTCTTTCACTTAGCAAAACATTTTCAAGCATTGCCCATGTTGTAGCATGTTTCTGTATTACTTTCTTTTTATTGCTGAGTAATATTCCATTATATGGATAACCACATTTAACTTATCCATTCCTACGATGGTAGGCCCTAGGTTTTTCTATATTTTTGGCTATGAATTATGCTCCTATAAATATTCATGTATGAGAACCTGTGTGGATGTATATTTTCATTTCTCTTGGGAATATACCCAGAACTTGAATTGCTGGATCATACGATAACTCTATAACTTTTTGAGGAACTGCCAAAATGTTTTCCAAAGTGGCTGCTCCATTTATATTCACAGCAGCAGTGTATGAGGGTTCAGATCCCTCTGCATCCTCACCCTCCTAGTGAATGAGCAGTGGGTGTGACCGTAGCCATCCCAGCAGGCATGAAGTGCTATCTCATAGTGGTGTTGATTGCATTTGCTTGATGACCAATGATATCGAGCACTAATGTGCTTATTGGCTTTTTGTGTGTCTTTGGAGAAATGTCTATTCAGATCTTTTGTCCTTTTGTTATTGAGTTGTTAGTGTTCTTTATATATTCTAGATATAAGTCCCTTATAACATATATGACATTAACATTTTCTCCCATTCTGTGGATTGTTTTTGCATTTCTTGATGGTATTTTTTGGTTGTTTTTTTTAAAGATTTATTTTTTATTTATTTTTCTCCCCTTCCCCTCACCCCCCGTTGTCTGTTCTCTGTGTCCATTTGCTGTGTGTTCTTCTGTGTCTGCTTGCATTCTTGTCAGTGGCACTAGGAATCTGTGCCTCTTTTTGTTGCATCATCTTTCTGCATCAGCTCTCCATGTATGCGGCACCATTCCTGGGCAGGCTGCGCTTTTTTCATGCTAGGCAGCTCTCCTTATGTGGTGCATTCCTTGCATGTGGGGCTCCCCTATGCAGGGGATACCCCTGTGTGACACAGCACTCCTTGCGCACATCAGCACTGCACATGGGCCAGCTTCACATGGGTCAGGTGGCCCTGGATTTGAACCCTGGACCTCCTATATGGTAGGTGCATGCTCTAGCAGTTGAACCAAATCTGCTTCCCACTGATGGAGTTTTTTGAAGCACAAAAGTTTTTCATTTTGATTAAGTCCAATTTTTCTATTTTTCATTTTGCTGTTTAGGCTTTCAGTGTCATATCTAAGAAGACTTTCCCTAACTGAAGGTCTTGAAGATTTATTCCTATGCATTTTCTTCTAAGAGTTTTATAGATTTAACGCTTAAGTGTAGGTCTGTGATTGATTTTGAGTTGATTTTTGGGTATGTTGTGAGGGAGGGGTCCGACTTTATTCTTTTGCAGGTGGATAGGCAGTTGTTCCAGCATTATTTGTTGAGGAACTATATTTTTTTGAAGTAGTCTTCCTACACTCTCTAAGACACTGTAATAGTCCAAGCTAAAACAAATGCATGAGCTAGAACACAGACATTGAGAATGGACACGTTCTGGAAATATGGGAAATAGTTAAGGTAGTATTTCAAGGGCTGATGGGGCATGAGTAGGAGTCAGGGGGGACTCCTGGGTTTCTGGTTTCCTCCTCTCCCTCCTCAGCAGCCACACGACTCCAGTGGGGCCTAGATGCTCATCCTCACGCTTTAACCTTCAAAGCCTATATCTGCACGATCAACCTAACCGCAGGAAACAAGCCCCAACCAGGTAGACGGTGAATTATATTTTGTGGTCCCCTTAGATTGGAGCAGCTTCAGTGCCTCAGTTCAGAGAAAAGGGAAAGGCTTATTTTGAAGATGAGTACAGTCCATGAACTCCAGAAGCTTCAAGTTTCTATCTGCAATGTCAGAAGTTTACACACAAGATGAGCTCCCATAAGAGAACAGTGGAGCCCTCTAACCCTTTCCGGTAGGATACAGAATCTGCCGCTCCAGTCTGGGTTCACTCCCTGGTTTGCAGCAGATCAAGGGATTTTCCATTTCTTGGGGTTGGCTGTTCATTCTTAGCAGCTAAATGGCTGATCCTCATCACTATGGAAAAAAATCCCTTAAAGAGCTGTCGGGACAGTTACCCCCATTCCTCTCTCAGTGGGACTGGTAAATGTAGAGACTACCACCCAGGTAATGATGGGGTACCACCCACAGAACTACCGTAAGGGGCCAAGGTGTCTGATGAGGACAAATGGAAATGTGTCTGGAAATGACTTTGCCAGTCTCTAACCTCAATGACAAATCCCAGCTTAGAGAGCAGCCCCACCCTGGGGGGGGAACAGAAGAGCTCTGTTCTGTGTCCTGGGAGCGAGGCTAACTGTGCAAATGTTAGTGGAGCACCCACAGAGACTCTTTTGATGAGAAATGCTCCACCCAGGACACACTGGCCTGAGAATGACCAGGCTCCCCTAGGAGCCAAGGCAAGGTATTTTGTCCTTGCAAATGATCTTCTGACATGCGATCATTTCAGAGAGGGCAGCAGCCCTGGAGCCCTGTAAGTATAGTCAACCGTTACAGTCAAAAGCGTAGAGCTGAAAGTGATTATGGAGGTTGTTTAGTTTACCCCATCAGCTTCCACTAAGAGGAAACTGAGCACAGACAATTGAGTGGCAAGCCCAGGGCCATGAGAGACTTATGCTGCTGCTCTTAGGACCCTCTGCAAAGAAACCAGTAAGCTCAGGAGTTTACTGATCAAAAAGAAGGAACAATACTTTGAAATGTATGGATGCATGCTGGACCACCCTCGCTAGTGCCTGGGAAATAGAAGTGCCACAGAACTTGTGCATTGCCTTTATTTCAGGAGCGTTTAGGAAACATAGTTTTTTACATGTCTGATAGAAAATTGCTATTTAGATCTCATCGTTGGTTCGTTTCTGTTCTTTCCTGTAGTAGCCATCCAGTGAGCCAGTTCACACCACCGTCTTGTCAGTGTGAAGCACGCCAAGGTCACACTGTTATCCACAGGCTTGACAGTAGCCTGGTTGGAGGCCACTTCTTGGAGCCTACAGCTGGAACAGACACTGGCTCCATGGCAAGGAGAAGGGACCAGCCCGCCCTCTACTTCCCCACCTTGCCGTATGTCTGGCACAGCTCCAGGTGGGGAGGTAGGAGAGCAGTGAGGGAGAGGCACCCACCCGGCAGGCCCCCTCTGACCTGCGCGTGGACGGTGAGGCTGCCTCCCCTGGATGCCTGTGCAGGAAGGGGCTGAGCCCCTGCGATGGAGGGAGCCCGAGGAGCCAACTGGTTGACCTGGTTGGTTCAACTTCTTTGGATAAGGCCTAGAGTCGGCCTTGAAGTCCTCCTTTGAACCTGGCATTAAAAAAAAAAAAGGCTCCACTCCACACAACTCTCCTCCCATCATTGGGCTTCAACTGATCTTTTTTGTTTTGTTTTCAGGAGGTACCAGGGATTGAACCTGGGACCTTCTACATGTGGAGGGTGCACTCAGCCCTGAGCTACAGCTTCGATTTTTAAATCATGTTTTGAACATGAGACTTTATAAAGAGGATTGAAAGAAAGAACTTTAACAGTAAATACTTTGTCTTAAGTCTACTTATGTGGCAATTGAAATAAACGTAAAATTCATCGTTTGTAAAAGCAATACATGCTCACTGTAGAAAATCTGGAAGATACAGAAAGTCATAAAAAGGAAAATAAGAACCACAGTCCCGTCACCCAAACACACTCTTGTGCTGGAAGTGCCTTGTCTACTGCTGCCTCCTCAGTACTTGGAAAAGTGCCTAGCACATAGTTGTTGCTTAATAAACAATTGTTGGATGAATAGAGTGTTACCATTTTGGTATAATTATTTTCAGTCTTTTTCCTTGCATATTTTACATGGTTGTAGCCAGTCTCCATTAATAACATAACAGCTTTATTTTTCACTTACCATGATAAAACAAGTATTTCCCCAGGTCACAAAAACTAGTTATAAACTTTATTTTAAAAGTTTGCTTAGTATGCCCTATTTTGTGTCTACCTCATTTGCTTATTTTCATATTATTAGGTATTTTAGAGGGGAATACACATTTCAAAGGAACTTTGCAAATAAGGCTTGAGCATGGACAACTGGATACACTGGCTCCTCTGTGTTCAGCGAACCCTACAGAGCTCCTGACCTCACATTCTATTCTTTACTGTCGTAGTCTCACGGGAGTTCATAAAGAGGTGGGAAGGATGCCAGAAGGAAGCCTTAAAATTAGAATCAGCACATGACCTCGGCAGACCATTGTAACTAAGAAAAAGCTTTCGGACATTGTAGTGGATGAAATAATTAACTCAAAGAACCAGTCATTATGCCGAGCTCTACAAGTTCAGAGTCTCTAGAAGTCAAGTGAACGAAACCACCTGTATACTAGCCCCGCTCGCTCCCTTTTTAAATTCCTTGGAGGAGCCCCTTACAGATACCTGTGTTAAGTTAATGTAGCGCCACCTGCTGCTGAAAGGGAAAACGAGTGCCCAGAAGACTCCGGAGTTGTTGGACTTTAAACTTGTGGAAGAAACGGAAGGGAATGGGTATGCAGTTTCCTGCAGGATCCCCTTGTGTTAGAACTTGATACAGTTTTGTTTTGTGTTTTTCCAAAGGGGTGAATGTACTTCTGGCTCCAGATGTCTATGCAGTACATTAACTCCCCCTTCTCTTAGAGATTTCTGTCAAAACCTGAAAGGAATATACAAATTGGGAGAAATCCATGTCAAAACAGGAACCCTAGAAAAGGGCCCACCGCACTGTGGAAGCTGTGGGAACCTTTCCATGATCTACCGCAGGTGACCCGGGACTGAGGGAGGGTCTCTTCACCTGCCGTTGGCCACACGGGACAGACGCCAGCAGAACTCTCAGTGCCCCCCCAGCTCATCGTGGCAGGGGCTGGAGAAGGGGTGGGCTGTTGTATATAGATGGTGAGGGTCAGAATTAGCCCCGACCTCAGCTCTGGGCTATGCGGCAGGTGCTGGAGTCCCCACCAGTTGGCCCCGGAGTTAATCAGGCACCGCCGAGCCTGGCTCCTAAGAAAAGCAGTTTTGTCAGCTAGGAAAGGGTGGCAGTGCCTCCAGCCAACTCCGCGCAGAACGCTGAATCCCTGCAGGCATTCGAGCCATCTCCAGTTTCCAGGGCAAATAACTGATACCCGCAGAGTCTCTACTCAGCCCACCTGTCGCTCAAGGGCGAGGACCAGAGAAAGACCTTCTCAAAGCTGCAAATACTCAGAGAGCATCGATCCACACTACTTTCCTGAAAGGAAACACACACACATACACACTGAAAAACACAGACTTGGGGATTATGGCAGTGAGTAGGGAAAACCATGTAATTCAAGAACGAAGTCGAGGTTGTTGTGGTTAATAATGAAATACAATAGGAAGTACAGTAGCAATGTACAGAACAAATTATGGGAAGAGAAGGTACTTAATGAGAAGTAAAGTAGTAATATTATCATCATCACTATGAGCCTCTACCCCTAAATGCTGGAGTTTTTAAAAACAAAAATGAGAGGGTGAGGAGAAGGGAGAAAATAAAGTCACCTTAGACTCTCACCTTACGTGAGGAACAGTCATGTATTTTGTTTCATTATTGACCCCGGTAGGGAAATACATCGAAGTGTGTTATTTAATATAGTTGATATACTTCCTATTGACACAATACAATGGAAGAATTTCCAAATTAATAATGTAAAAAAGGAGGAAGGAAAGTTTGATTAATATGGCAACTTAGAAAAAGAATAAAAGAACCATAAGCAAATTTAACTTGAAAAATCTGCACGCTAATAAAATACTGCTACTCTCAAGAATGCATGAATGGTTCACTATTAGGAAATCTATTTTTGTAATGTTCTTTATTTTAATTTCTCTTCCCCCCCCCCCCCCCGCCCCCCAGTTGTCTGCTCTCTGTGTCCATTCACTGTGTGTTCTTCTGTGACCGCTTCTATCCTTATCAGTGGCACCGGGAGTCTGTGTCTTTTTTTTGTTGCATCATCTTGCTGTGTCAGCTCTCCGAGTGTGCGGCACCATTCCTGGGCAGGCTGCACTTTCTTTTGTGCTGGGCGGCTCTCCTTGTGGGGTGCACTCCTTGCACGTGGGGCTCCTCTACGCGGGGGACACCCCTGTGTGGCAAGACACTCCTTGCGCACATCAGCACTGCGCATGGGCCAGCTCCACACGGGTCAAGGAGGCCCGGGGTTTGAACCGCGGACCTCCCATGTGGTGGGCGGACGCCCTACCCACTGGGCCAAGTCCGCTTCCCAATTTTCGTAATGTTCTTTTAACGAATATTTGTGAGTGCCTATTCAGTGCCAGAACATTGTAACTTACTTGACCATCCTCTCTAAAACATACCTTCCAGGTTACCCACTCATGCCCCTCCCTAGTCCTTCTTTTCATAGCACTTATTGGTCTCTGTAGTTATCTCTCACCTTTGTGTTTGCTTGTTTATTGTTGGTTTTCCTTCACCAATGCCATTTCTCTGAGAGCAGTGACCTTGTCTGTTTGTTCACTGCTGCATCTCCAATGCCTAGCAAAGAACCTGGCCATAGCAGTTGACATAACTGTGAGAGGTTCCCTCTCACTACGCTTGCAATAATTAACAAGCTCTGACTCAGTTTCCGTTAGTATGCACTGAAGAAAGACAAGCCCCCCTCTCTAAGCCTACGTGTCTGAAAGCATGGTACTTCCCCGAAGGTTGAACAAAGAAACCATGTGGAAATGGGAGTAGAATGAGCTAAAGACCTTCAACCCCTCCAGGTCAAAGAACCACCTGCTTCTCCAGCATTCCAAGAAAATCCAACTCCCCAACCCACCACCCTCTGGCCACCCAATTCTCACCTCTAGGGCTTCCTATTGGCCTCTGCATCTCACTCGGACCCTCGATCCCCTCCCAATGACTATCATTTCCCTGCCTAGGAATGTGCTGTATAAATTCAAATCCCCCCTTTCCAGGGGCAGGCTGAAGTTTGTTCTTCAGAACCCCTCCATTGAGAGAGCTTCTCAATAAATTTCCTGCCTGCAATCATGTCAGTCTCCATGTTGCAGTGAAAGCCACTTTTCTCAACCAAAACGATTCAAAATTTATTGCTTGAATTCACCATTTACACAATATTTATTCATTCAGATTTAAAAATTAAATGACTGGCTTCTGTCTGCCTGATTGTGGCAGCTAAGAGTGAACAGAAAAATAGAGAAGGTACAAAAGCATGGCCAAGGGGAGACAATTTTTGCAGCTCAGAAATAAACTTGTAAACAACAAAGAGCCCTTTTTCTCCACAAAAGGAACCTTAAAGTTTGAATTTATATGAGAAGTGTTTCAAAGTTACTTTCCATACATCTTGCCTTCTGGTTGATTCCATTTTAGAAAGTTTAAAGCTTTAGCTTTAAAAGGTTAAAAAAGACTTGGCTAAAAGTCTGTGATTCATCCAAAATGTTGAAAGATGAATGAATGAATGAAGGTATGAATGAATAAATGATATAATAATTTAGGGGGGAAGACAGACAATTCAACAAATTCTTTCATGGTCAATGTCAAAATCCCAGCTTCCTGAGTGTGTTTTTCTGTTCTTACTTCCTGAATAGAAGATGTTGAAATTGCTTTGCAGGAGACCTCCACAACTTCCTCTCGAGAAAAGCCTGGAAAACCAGAAGCACAAAGTCATAACTTCCTGCTCCCCAAAGCCTGCCACCAAAGGACACGCAGCAATTCAACCAGTAAGTGACTCACCGGGAGGCTCCCAGGAGTGGAGGTCACCTGTTTCTGACCATCAGGCCACATGTGTCTTGGGAGCTTTGGGGGCAGTTATCTCTTCTGGCCATTGGACTAAGCACCTGTGGTCTGTGTGCCTCTCAGAGGGTGCTCCTCATTACAGCGCACACGCTGCCATCTGCGGGGCCTCTGCATTTGCATGTAGAGCTTCCCTGTGGTTTAGTCAACTCCTCCTCTAAATGGATTCCAAGTGCCATGTTGGAAAGTGCTGGGCATGGAGGACAGGACACATGGGCTCTACTCCTGGCTCATCTTCCGAGATGCTCCTTGATCATGGGGAGGTCCTCCCTTCCCCTGGGCCCCTGCCACCTCATTTTTAATAGGACATAGGTTGAGTTGGAAGATCTCACTACGTTTAGTTGCTCCAAATAGAATAGTGTTAATACAAAATCATGAAAACTGAAGAGTACAGGAAAGCATGAAGAAATTAAAACCACACCAAATCCCAATAGTAGAAATACTCTCAACATTTTCAATGATTTCCCTCCTTTACTTAGAGAAAACAGACACAAACACAGACATATGTGTATATATGCACATAAACTTTTCTTTATGTGCACTGGAAAATCTCATAAACACCATTTTTAGGGGATGCATTTTAATTGTCTGAATGTGTCATAATCTAGTTAACCAGTGCCCTCTTGTTAGAGATTTAAGTTATTCTGTTTTTCACTAACATAATCACCACTGCTGAGTTTGTATATAAAATTTTGTTGGGATTACCTTAGAGCTGGGGTTTCTAACAAGAGGTCCGTGAGCTTGAATTGAAATTCAAAAACACATTATTCTCTTGGGGACGTGTTGGTGTGGGTGTGATAGATTTATTAAATAATACATAGTATAGTGTGGACTCAGTAAGGGGTCCGTGGTTTTCACCTGACTGGCAAAGGGTTCCGTGGAACAAGAAAGGTGAAGAACCCCTGCCTTAGAGTACAGTAGGAGGCAGTGGGATGGTGCAGTGGTGAGAGCCCACATTTGGGAGCATTAATAATCTGTGTAGTCTTCGATCTTGAACTTTCTTGACCTTTCAAAACTGTATGCTGTTTTGTTGGAGGAGGCATCATCATTGAATTAACCAGCTCCTACTTCTGGACTGCTAGTTGCTTTTTTTCACAAATTTTCACCTTTTTTTCCCTTTAGCATAATTTCCTAGAAATGGAATTTTGGGTCCAAAAGTTGGTATTTTTTAAGGCTTCCCATCAGTACAAGCTGACCCTTCTCCAGTAATGTATGTGCATGCTAATGTCTTCAGTCATAGAATTATACTGTATAATCTTAAAAATCGTTTTGGCTATATGGATTTTTCTCTATTCCCTCTCCCCCTCATCAATTCCCTGCTCCTTTCGGCTCTACTTTACACCCAGGACTGGCTACTCGTTTGCGGGGCTCGGCTCAGCACAAGATGACAACGCGGAGCCCCTGTTCAAAAAATGACTATGAATTTCAAAACGGCAACAGCAGAGCATGAAGCCAGCGCAGGGTCCCTCTAAGTCTGGGGCCGACGGCCCGGCTTGCTCGGGAGTGCTGGCTCCTTGAGGCAGTGCCGCCCAGCTCGCAGCCCTCTGGTTCTTGGCTGAGCTGAGCCAGTGGGAAGCATCCCAGGAGACTGAGGGCGGGCGGGAGGGCCCCGGGGGTCCTGCACGCCCCTGCCTGGGCACTGCGGCTCCACCTGGGGCCCTGGCCCTCCGCAGGGCTCCCCCGGGTTTCCTCTCTCACTGGGCTCTAGGAAAGCCCCTTCCTGCCTCGTCCCCTCAGCTCCTGCTTCTCCTCCTTAGCAGGAAGTCATTCAAGTGACCACAGCTCCCAGTTGCACACGCCTTCTGCTCCCTCCCCAAATCTTGACCGATGTCCTTTTCCATCCTGGTTTGTGAACCATGTCTTTCCTTTCCTCCCCCTGACTCCCTCCCTCTCTTTCTTTCCTTTCTTTCATGAATTTACCTACTTTTCTTTTGGGATGATCAGTTTTCTCATGCATTAACTAAAAAAAAAAAACCCCAAAACTCTTAATTAAATTAAGAGTCGACTCAAGTGTGTTGAAAATGCTCTCCACCACTTTGTTCCTTTTCTTCTCATCTATTGAAGTGCTCAGTTTTACACAAAAATGTTTGAATCTGGATATAATAATTTAATGCTCTTTTCCTTTTAAATGTTGACGTTTTCTTCCGGATCCAGAGAAATAGTAAACATATGGCTACAATTTCTCCTAGTTTGTAAAGGGTTTGCCTCTTTTGTTCTCTAGACTTATTATGTCTGTAATTTAATTTTGGGATTTGATATGAGGTAAGCACCTAGATAACGTGGTTTTTTAAAAAAATGCTGAATGGCTAGCAAAGCGATTTTGTGTTTTGAGAGTGCAAATGCTTTCTCCCTTTCCCCCCTCCCGGCTCAGGTGTGAATCCCTACTGCACAGCAGACACTGATTTTCCCATGACCAAGAGCGCGGCAGCGGCCACCGACCGGCAGCCCTATTCTCTCTGCAGTGACAGGAAGTCCCTCTCCCAACAACTAGACTGCCCAGTGGGAAAGGCCGTGGTAAGAATAAGGGAGGGGAACCACGGGAGGGGGAGAGGAGGAAGGAGCCACACGCCACACGGAAAGGCCACCCCTGGCCGGCAGGGCCACCTCTAGGCCGAGACCCGTCCTGGCAGTGGTCATTTGTAGCGCGCCCCCTTGTGGCAGGCACTTGTAACTGCTACCTCTTCTGGGCAGTGAAGAGCTGACCTACAGAGAACGGTGCTTGGGAAAGTGAAGACAAGTACGTGCGTTCACGTTGCAAGAGACAGAACTGGGGCCTGGAGCCAGACCTCTGCGAGTCCAAAACCTGTGCTTTGAACTCCTGCGAGACAGTGACTCAGCAGACGAACTGCCTACAATGCTTAAAGCAAGCTTAGAAGCCATGTGACGTCAGCCCCATCTTACCGCGAGGAAGCTGAGGCTCGGCCAGGGGGGCGGCTGCCTGAGTTCACATGCCTTACAGCCTAAGCGGCCAGAGTTTGAACCACGTCCTGTGGGGTGCCACAGCCCGTGCGGCCCATGCAGAGGCTTGCAGACTGCGACCCACGCAGAGGCTCGCTGACTGCATAGACTTGCCCGTGCAGAGGCTTGCTGGCTGCAACCCATGCAGAGGCTTGCAGACTACATAGACTTACCCGTGCAGAGGCTTGCTGACTGGGAACCCCTGCATAGGTTGCAGACTGGGAGCAAGCAGTTACAAAGCACAGTGTTCCTTGCACGGAGCACCCTGGCCTGCTTTACTACCTACTCCTCTTGTCCTAAGCTCCAGCCAGTACTGCCCGAACTCCCCACTCAGTGATCACGCAAGGCCCTCTACCTGTAGTATCTCCAGCTCTAGAAACCCGATCTTATCTCCAAGGACCTTCCCAACACTCCCTCTTCCTTGGAAGCTGTCCCAATCCCTCCAGTTGCATGCACCTAGCATTCTTCTGAAGGTCCACGTTGAGGCATCTGTTCCTCTTTCAGAGCTCACCCAACGTGTCTTGCTGTTGTCCTGTTATCTCCCTAGCAGACCATGAGCTCTCCAAGGGCAGGCTCCACAGTCAAGGAATATTCGATTGTCCCTGCATGGTACAGAGTGGGTGTTCCATAAATTTCACTTCCCTCTTCCCTTCCTTCCTTGAGCCACTGTATTTTCCATTTGTAAACTGGGAGATGGGATCTCGGGTAACTCCCTGACCTGAGAATTCTCCTACTCTCTGGTGTTCTGCATGTCTGGGTCCATATGGGAAGAGCCCAGGAGCCCTGTGACATCTGCAGCCAGCACTGGTGAAGGGCTAGGTGCAGATGGGCTTTCTGAGAGAGGCTGCTGGCCTCCTGTCTTTGCTGCCTCTTGCATTAGGAGTCCAGGTCCCTGGGGACAGGAGATCCCCAAACCAGCAAGGATGAGCTATGGCTCCATTGGCAGTGGCTGCCTGGAGGCTGTGTTGGAAAGCACGGAGGGCCCACGTCCAACCAGGAACGAGAGCTGATTAGCAGTGTCTGCCCTGGGGAGCATGTGGGAGGCCTATTTACTGCCTCTCCTTACTCACCCCTCAAAATTTAGGGAGCACTGGATGCCCATGAATGGTTTCATTTATGTCTTCAGAACAGCCATTCCCTGGAAGGCAGCCAGGGTTATTCATAGAATGGGGGTTGGGGGGCGAGATCCACAGAGGACGGACAACCTTGGGAGTACCTTGAGTCTATGGGATCCAGGGTACTTCCTGGGTGCCTTTGAGATCTGCAGCTTTCACATACGGAAGGAGTAGGAGGGAGGGTGCACAGAGAAAAGGAGGAAGCACTGGCTAGATCAGCTAGTTAATAAAAGCAACCGTGCCTTCATTCCACATTGACTACCTGCCAGGCATTGGGCTACGTGTTTTGTGTGGGTTCATTTATGTAGTTATGACAACAACCCGAATGGGTCAATACTGTTATTATCTGCATTTCACAGATGAGAAAACCGAGGCTTAGAGAAACCAAATGACCTTCCCGAGGCCATGTAGTTAGCAGGTGGCAGGGCAGCAAGATAGGAATGCAGGTGGCACCCAAGCCCATGCCCTGTGTCCCTGTGCCCTCCCACCTCCCTGCCTCGGAGTCGTGCAGACGGCGTGGGCCCCGGAGTCGGCCGCCCGGGCTCCTGGTTCCACCGTGCAGCACATCAGATCTCAGCCAGGAGGGCCCGCCCAGCCACCTCGACACAAGGACAGGAAAGCTGTCTGCCTTTGCAGGAAGGCAGAAGGGCAAGCCCTAGCACAGGTGGGTCTTTCCAAACCATGCAATACTTAAAGCAGGGAACAGTCTTAGAGTCCATAATGATAAGGAATGCTTTTAAGGCACCTGCCATGTATAAGCCATCTTGACGTTTTGTAGATGTAGCCTTCAAAACACCAGTATTACAGAGGTGCTCTTAGTGCCATGCTTTACAGATGAGGAAACTGAGGCACAGAGGTCACTTCTGGGGCTCCAGAGTCTCAGCTCTGCCCACCGCTCTACGTAATCCCTCCCTGGGCAGCCTCCTGGGCATGGTGTGAGCCTCTACTCTGTGGCCCACGTTGCTTCTGCCATGCAAGTAGGAACTCGCCCACCTGCCTCCCTGTGATCTAGGCTCTGAGTTTTTAAGTCTTTGGATTCCTGCCCCTGCACTCACTGTCCCGTGTCTGGTCCAAGGACTCTTAGGAAATGTACCCTGAATTGAACACAGCCTGTAGAGAGCCCCCCTGGCATTGCCCCAGGCTCAGCTCGAGACCTTGGTCATGGGGACTCGTGGTCCTGGACGGCAGCCACCCTGGACCTACGACCTTGATAAGCCCAAGTGAACCTTGAACTACTGGTCTGCAGGGAGATCATGCTCCCTCAGCAAAGCAGGCTCCTGGGGCCGCCCGAGGAAGCCCCTCCCACAGGCCTCCCCGCCGAGCCCCCTTAACCCGGGTCCAGTTGTGACGCCATGCGCCCTCGGGGTCTTCTCCCATCTGGGCCTTCCACTTCCCAGTGAGCCGTAAGCTGCCCTCCCCTGCAGCTCACCCCCTCTGCTTCTCACCTCAGGGCCTGTCCAGACCGACGCGGTCACTGAGCACAGCGCAGCTGGTGCAGCCCTCCGGGGGCCTGCAGGCTTCGGTCATCTCCAACATCGTGCTGATGAAGGGCCAGGCCAAGGTGAGCAACCAGGGCCGACAGAGAGCCCCGGAGCATCGCCGGCTCCCGAGGAGCTGCTGTGTCAAAGGAAGGATGAGGCTAGAGAAGGGCCATCCTGGCTGAGAACGGGGACACTAGGATGCACCCACAGAGGCCGGGGAGTGCTGGGCTGTGCCGATGACAGTAGGGCAACCAGGGTGTCGGAAGGGGTCTCTTAAAACTTGGAACCAGCTCAGTTTCAAGCATTTTTCCAATTAGGCAACGTCATCATCTTGCCCCTTTCCCCCTGGTCTTAGTTTTCCAGGGCTGCTGGAACAAAGGGCCACCAACTTGTGGGCTGAAACAGCAGCAACTGTGGCCTCATAGTTCTGGGGACCCGACGTCTGAAATCCAGGTGTTGGCAGGGCCATGCACCTTCCTAAAGGGGACAGCTGTCCCCGGCCTGTCCCCCGGCCATGGTGAGTGTCAGGCAGTGGGACCCCTCTCCGTCTCCACCACACGACCGTCTTTCCCTCGGCGCCCCCATGTCCACATTTCCTCTCCCTGTAAGGAGACCAGTCATATTGGATGAGGACCTTTGGCCTCGTCTTCCCCAGCAACATCTCCAAAGATCCTATTTACAGACAAGTTCACGTTCACGGGTGGGGGGCGCAGTCCAACCCATCACGCCGCCTTCACCCTTCCAAGCGTGTTCCATATCCCACTCACAGCCTAGTTCCTGGGAATTAGCGGGACGCAACGAATAAAGCCACAGCTTTTATAGAGATTTCTGGATCCTGCATTTACGTCCACCAGTCCGGTGTTAGCACCATACAAGCCTGGAGCCACATATAGTTTTTCAGAACATATGCTGCCCGCTGCAGGTGGATGATCGAATGTTCTATCCTGCCTTTGCTGCCAGGTGGAGGCTGACGATGAGAATTCACTGTGGGTTTTCCTATAATGATAAAGAGGCATCCTGCTTTCTGCCCCGTATTTCAGAAATATCAAGTGGGTGGGGGGGAAGGAGTGGTGGAAAAGAGTGGTAGTGGTGGTGGCGTGGGCATCCCAAATGTTTCTTCCCATTGCCTCCGAAGCGTGCCATCCCGTGTGCAGGTTTCACGCACCTGAAGAGAATTCTGAAAGAGGCACAGGCAGATGCTGCAGGGTTTTCCAAACGGGTGCTTTAGGGGCGACAGGGCTGGCCCCTTAGTCCACCTAACGCAATTTTGGCATGTGGCATGAGGGGAGGGTGGACTGTGGCTTGTTCTTTCCAGGGGAAGGGCCCTCTCTCTCTCTGCCCCGGTTCCTCTGTCGGGAGTGAGCGCTGGGACTGCTGCTCCTCTAATCACGGGGGATGCCTGCCTCCCAGGGCCCACTTCCTGCTTAGCAAATGACAATCCCCTTTTCTCCTTGGATTTAGGTAGAAGTACTGTAAAACTTTGACTTTTTAATTTTTTAAAGCCTCAAAAGTAGGCAAAATGGAAAAGGACACCCAAAACTCATGCCAAGGAAATCAAAAAGGGCTTTAGATGATCTTGGTGCATATAAAATACACAGTCGATAAGTGGACTTCACGGGCACACGTGTCCCTGGGCAGCCTGAGCCGGTCTAGAAGGGACCTGGTGATAGAAAGGGCTGGGACATTTGGCCTGAGAAGCCTGGAGTACAGAGCAGGGGCAATGAGTCCAGAAATCAGCCAGGCCTCCCTCTGCCAGCGGAGTCAGCCTCCACACCCGAGCCCTGGCATCACCAGGACGGCGCGCGGTTGGGCCAGTGTACCGGGCTGGAGCTGAGTGCCAGAGGCCAAGGAGGCAGAGCTGGAGGCTCAGCAGGTGCAGGAGGGCGTCAGCGCCCAGACCACCCCTCAAGCCGCTCCCCAAACCAGGCGGCGTGCTGAGGCCTTCACGGGGTGACTCCTCGAATCCTCACGGCGGCCTGTCATTAGCCCCCATCATAGCCGAGGGAGCTGCGGTCCCAGGACGTTACGCGCCCACCCCCAGGTCCCCTGGCTAGTGAGCGGCTGCACCACATCCTTGGGGGCTGGAGAACTCACTCTGTGGGGGCAGGAGAGCTCACTCTGTGGGGGTTTGGCCTTCTCTCTGCTGCCTCCTGACCGCCCCCACAGCCACTGGTCTGCTGAGACCCTGAGCTTGTCCTCTCTGAGCCCCAAGGCATGCTTGTCAGCTTACCAGAATGACCTAGGGGAGAGGGAGAGGACAGGTAGATGGAGAAGGGGACAGGTAGAAGGAGAAGAACAGGTAGGGGGGGGGAGAACAGGTAGAGGGGGGAGAACGGGTGGGGGGGGAAGAACAGGTAGAGGGGGAAGAACGGGTAGAGGCAAGAGAACGGGTAGGGGGAAGAGAACAAGTAGGGGGGTAGAACAGGTAGAGGGGGGAGAACAGGTAGAGGAGGGAGAATAGGTAGAGGGAAAAGAACAGGTAGGGGGAGAAGAACAAGTAGAGGGGGAGAACAGGTGGAGGGGGAGAAGAGGTAGGGGGAGGAGAACAAGTTGGGGGGTAGAACAGGTAAAGGGGGGAGAACAGGTAGAGAGGGGAGAACAGGTAGAGGAGGGAGAACAGGTAGGTGGAGAACAGGTAGGTGGGAAAGATGGGTGCTGGAGGGAGAGCCCACGATTCAAGGGACGCCTCTGAGAAGAGGAGGGAATGGCCTTAGGTGACAAGGGCTGCTTCTGCCATCCTGAGCTGCTGCTCTTTGTTTTCGCTGTAGATGTTTTGGGTGGTGGTGTGTGTTTAATTTTCAAACACAAGCCTGCGAGTTAGTGGTAGCATCGTCATTTTACAAGGGGGGTGGGGGGACCCGGAGCTAGAAGCCATCTGGGCGGAACGCCAGGGCCTCGGGCTCCCTGCGGCACCCCTGCCTCTACATCACCGGCCCTGCGTGGAGAGCGCCAGGCCCATGAGAAGCCCCTGGACACTCAGAAGTCTGCACTTAGAATTTCTGCTTTTCACCTTGCTTTGTTAAGCCCGGAGCCTGATGGGACTGAAGCTACCTTCTCTCCTCCCCGATTCCCTTGGTCAGAGCTGGAGGCAGGCACTCAGGAAAGAGGCCAAGGAAGGGCATCAAATGCCCTAAATGTGACCTTCTCCCCTCTCTCTATCAGGGCCTGGGCTTCAGCATTGTTGGGGGAAAGGACAGCATTTATGGCCCTATTGGAATTTATGTCAAAACCATCTTTGCAGAAGGAGCAGCGGCAGCTGATGGAAGGCTACAAGAAGGTAAATTTCCCCTCCTGTACCAGAGGGTGTTTGAGAGATTAAAAGCAGAGTTGCTGGGCCATAGAAGATGGTAGGAATGTAAAATGAGTCTTGAGTCTTCAGAAAATGGCCAGCATGGATTGTGAGATCTGCAGGTGCCAACCTGATGGACACGGTGGCTTTGTGTGCTGCCCACTCAGTCCCTGATGCCACCACAGCTGAGACCTGGGGCCGGAAGACGGAAACATCTGCTTCTGCCCCTTCCCCCGCTCTCATTCCCACCACTCTCTTCTTTGATTTCAAGATCTTTTCTAGGATCTGCCCTCCCAAATGCACAATCCCAGGAAAGCCAGGCCAGGTGCCTCTAAGCGATGAGCTGGGCAAGCATTCTCTGAGAGCCTCTTGAGTTCCAGCTCTGGGAATCACGACAGGAGTAAAACATGATTCCTCGTGGTCTGCCCCTTGGTGCCCACCCCCTCTGCCATCCTTCCCTGCTCAACTACCTCCTCTTGGCTCTTTCATCCTTAAACCAGGTCAGAAGCTCCTGGCCATCCTGGGAGCGAGGAGCCTGGGCTTCAGAGCTGCTTCTTGAGTGCCTGTTACTCTCTTCCTGCCCTGGGGTCAAGGTTTCCTTCGCTCACCTTCAACTCCATCCATCAGTCATGTGGATAACTGGGCAGCAGACTCAGCCCTTGGAGCTCTTGGTTTCAATTCAGGAGGCACTGGGACAGGCAGCAGCTGTAGCTCTGGAGCTGGTTTACACATTGGACCTTTGAAGAGGAGGGATTTAGTGCTCCCACTCTTCTCTGTCAGCCAAGCTAGGAGCCTAACGACCTTGAAGAAGCTAACTTGCATAGGGCAGTGGTCAGCAAATTATGGCTCATGGGCCAAATCTGTTCCGTGGCGTTTTTGTGTGGTACGTGAACTAAGAATGGTTGGTACTTTTCTAAATGTTTGGGGGAAAAAAAAAATCAAAGAATGCTATTTTGCGATATGTGAAAACGAAATAAAATTCAAATTTCAAGGTCCAGAAAAATGCTTTATTGGAACACAGCCGTGCTCATTCATTTGCCTATTGTTGATACTGACAGCGGTTTTTGTGCTGTAACTGCAGTACTGTAGTGCAATAGAGAGCATACAGTTGCAAAGTCTAAAATATTTGCTGTCTGGCCCTTTGCAGAAAAAGTTAACTAACCCCAATAGTACACAGCATTACACATACGGATTTGATTGTGTGAGGCAGTGGGGAGTCTGTGGAAGGTTTCTAGAATGTGAGAGGGAGTAGCTATGCCTAGGACTTGAGGCGGTTCAAGAGCCCAGTGTGTGATGAAGTGGGCTGATGCGAAACCAGAAGCAAAAGACTAGTTGAGAGACTATTAGAAGAGGCAGGTGCCAGCTCTTAAGAGCCAGTCCTGAGGCAGAAACCCTGGAGGAGAAAGGGGCCGATGGGAAAAGTGTCGGAACTTGGACCTGACTGGAGGAGCAAATGAGAAGACTTGAAGTCTTCTAGCTTCAGTGTAACTGGGGAAAGATGATATAGAGGGGAAAAGGCCAAAGGGAGGAGGCAAAGGAGTTCAGACTGGAACAGTAGAGTGGAGTGGAGGTAACTGGGTGGCCACCAGGTGGAGATGTCCAGCAGTCTAGTGAAAATTTGGATCATAACTCTAGAAAGCAGTTTAGGGTCCACAGTACGCAGGAATTAAATATGATTAGAGTGGACTTACTGGTATTCTGCTGTAGAACTATTGTGTCTAGAGATGGAAGAAACTGTATCACCGATGTGAAGAAAGTGGCCACGGTAGTTGCTGAAGGCAGGGAGAGGGAAGAAGAGATGTGATGTGGGGGCATTTTCGGGACTTGGAGTTGTCCTGAATGATATTGCTGGGATAGATGTTGGACAGTATATATCCTGCCATAACCCACTGAATGGACTGGGAGAGAGTGTAAACTACAATGTAAACTATTATCCCTGTGGTGCAGCAGTGCTCCAAAATGTATCGACAAAATGCAATAAATGTGCCACAATGATGAAAGAAGTTGTTGATATGGGAGGAGTGGGGTGGGGGGTGGGTGGGGTATATGGGAACCTCTTATATTTTTTAATGTAACATTTTTTGTCATCTTTTTGTCTTCAAAAAACTACAATAAAAAATGATGGGGATGGGTGGGAGTGAGGTATACGGGAACCTCTTATGTTTTTTAATGTAAAATTTTGTGTGATCTATTAACTTTTAAAAAAGATAATTAAAAAATAAAATAAAATTTAATAAAAAATAAAATAAAAAAGAAGGCAGTTAGGGTTGAATATAGATTTGGGGGTTGTCAACATTTTGAAAATAGCTGAAGTTGTTGAGTGGATGTGAGAGATGGGATAGAGAGGGTTGGGAGGGCTGAGGCGTGGTTCTGGGGAATGGCCCAAATCAAGAGGCAGGCAGAGAAGAGGATCCAGTGAGAGAAAGGAAGAAAGTGGCATCAGAATCCAGAGAGTGGGCCACAGTTTCTTTTATTGTCTTTTGTACTCTTCTGTATTTGAGCAAAGGGGGAGGGAGGGGCTAGGTGGAAAGAAAAGCGAATCTTGTGTATTGTTTTGTTTCCTGAGTACAAGACTGCCCAACCTGGCATTACTGTTGGGTGATGGGGTAGGTATTCATTCCCCTCAGTTAATTTCATTTACAAAAACAGAGCGCCTCAATGAGCCAAAACTATACTATAACTACTATAAAATCCCTGCTTCTACTCTCAAAATATTGACCAAATCGCCCTTTTTTTTTTAAAGATTTATTTATTTATTTCTCCCCCCTCCATCCACTGTCTGCTCTCTCTGTCCATTCGCTGTCTGTTCTTCTGTGTCTGCTTGGATTCTCATTAGGTGGCTCCGGGAACCTATCCTGGGGCCATCCAGAGTGGGAGAGAGGCGACCATTCTCACGCGCCACCTCAGCGCCCTGATCTGCTGTGCCTCTTACTGTCTCTCCTCTGCGCCTCTTTTTGTTGCATCATCTAGCTGCACCAGCTCTCCGCATGGGCCAGCTCACCACCAGGAGGCCCTGGGCATTGAACCCTCGACTCCTATATGGTAGATGGGAGCTCAATCACTCACTTCCCCAAATCACCTTTTGTAATTTATTTCGAAAGTAAAGTTTTTAGAATCTAGCCTGGAGTTCATTGGGGATTCATCAGTTGCCACAAATGTTTGGTGTGCAGATCAAGGCTAATAATGTTTTTTTCTTTTAAATTCCACTTCCAGAAAATGATTACGTAAGATTTATTTGGCAAAATCTAGATTAATCACCTTGCAGCGAATAGGGCCTACGTAGGATAAGGGCACTCCAAAGAGCCCAGAGCTTTGCTCTATGACCCTGTTGGGATGAATATTCTAATGACAATAACCTGAAGTAAGAAGTCAGCGTCTTTTATGTAATCCGGAATGGACATATCTGAACTGTGTCCTCTGTGTATCCCTTCTTCAGCACACATTTAATTACATTGTTTTTAATGGGTCTGTTTTCACTCCCAGCCTTGGCCTCTGTCAAGGACAAGCACTAGGTCTTGTCATTTTCACACCTTGGTGTCAGCAGCCTAACAGAGCTGATGTGAACCCTTTCCCAACCCCCTCCACCCTCTATTTCCAGTACACACCCATGTTGGATAAAATAGTACATCTGAAATCAAAAGAAGGCAATGGAAATGCCCATGGTGCTGGAAAAGCAAGAAACACCCTTAAATCAGCTGTAGGAAACTCTTGAATTGATGATGCGGTGGCCGAGAAAGCTGCTGGCCTGCTTATGGGCTGTCGAGGCCAGATTTGAATGACCGTGTAGGGACAGGGGACATGGCTTTGGTCTTTCTGAGGCTCTGAGATCCCTTCATGAAGCCGTAATCCTGAAAGAAGTGCCCCTCACCAAAGGCCAGCCGGCCAAGGGGAGCAACAAGGAAGCCGGAAGTTGCCCATGACCCTGGGGTGGGAAGAAACATCTCCCACAAGAAAACGAAGACCCAAAGTTGTGTCATGTAGAGACGTGGAGGCCACACTGCCAGTCCCTGTGGAATACAGGAATCCCCAAGCTGAGAAATCAATGTTAAAATTAGTCCTGAACCAGTAAACCCCTGGGATACCTAGTGGCAATAAAGGAAAAAACTGGCAGTAACCTGGGGTGTATGGGACACCCACAGAAGAACAAAGTCCCCCTGAAAAATGAGCTCACAATAAAATTACGTTCTACATCAGGACATGACCACTATTAGGAGGGCCAGCAGAAATGACAGAAGTATTAGCCCTCAGAAGCTTAAGATAACAGAACACCCTAAAAGAAAACTATAGAATTAGTATGTTTAAAATGATTCTTAAAAAGATAGAAGTGGGAAAATAAGCTGTATGAAAAGAACAGAACATAATGAAAATAGTAGTCGATGTGAAAAAATTAACTTTTAGAAATTAAAAGGAAGCATGGTCATTGGAATAAAATGAAAAAAATACTCAACGGGTTCAACATCATATTAGATAGCTGGGAGAAGAATTAGTAAACAGGAAATTATCTAGCACGCCATACCAAATAATAGAAATGAAAAAGGCACTAACATAAAAGAAATATGGAGAATCGTTTGAGAAGATCCAAAATACATCTTACAGGAATTCAGGAAAGGAACAACAGGGTGAGTAGGGGAGAGGCAGGCTGCAAAGAGATGGGGGCTAAGGATTTTCTAGAATTGATTTAAGTCATGAAACTTCAGCTTCAGGAAGCACAAAAAGCTTCCTTCCACCCTAGCACATCATAGTGAAACTGCAGAATATCAAGGGCAAAGAAAAACAAAACTTGAAAGCAATAAGAGGAAAAGGGTAGATCATCTACAGTGGCACCAATAACAATCAAACCCAGAAGGCAGTGTAAAAATAGTGTTCAGCACAGCGTTGAACACAAAGAAAGAGCTCCTATAATTGTGTATTAAATACATTGAGTGAAAGGGAGAAAGTGATCTTTTATTCACATAAAAATAGATTTCTGGATTCAGAAAAAAATATCCTTATAGTGCTATGAAAAAAAGACTTCGACTCGAATGATCCGAGCCCTAATTCTTTTCACCATGACTTTGGACCTCTCTGAGGTCAATATCCTCTTTTGTAAAATGGGGCACCCCTTGCATTCTGGAAACATTACATCCATATTTGTTGAGCACCTTTTAGGCCGCACACAGAATTGGCCCTGGGGTCTAACATCTAATAAGACAAAGTTCCTGTCCCCAGGGAGCCACCAGCCTGGTGGGGAGAGACTTTGGCAGGTCACTGATTACCACCCAGGGTGACAAATGCTGCGACAGTGTTAGGTACAGGGTATTGTGAGAGTACAAAGGAGATGAAGACAGCAGAGACTGAAAGATTAAGAAGAGGTAGGTGAAGAAGGTAGAGAAGAACCTTTTAGTTGGGAAAATGGCATGGAGCAGGTATTTAATAACAAAGATCATTGTGGAAAATGCAGGTTTTGTTGCATCAGGAAATTATCCACTGGAGCAAATGGTGTGAGGGTCAAGGTGGCAGGAGGGGAAGGAGGAGAAGCAGAGAGGTGTGTGGACAGCAGATCAGGCCTGGCTAGGAATTCTGGATCTCATCCTGGAAGATCAGAGGTGCCCGAGAAGGCCCACGGTTGCTGCCCTGCCTAGCCCCCAGGCTGAAGACTGAATGAGAAAATGGCCTTCAGCGTGCTTTGTGCATTGCATAAAACCTAGGTGGGGAGACCAGAGTACTAGGTAAGGATAATTTCCCTTGATGGGGCAATACTCTTCCCAACTGCAATTTCTCCCTTTCTCAACAGGTGATGAAATTCTGGAACTCAATGGTGAATCAATGGCTGGACTAACACATCAGGAGGCTCTGCAGAAATTCAAGGTGACTATTTCTTATCAACATATGGCCAAACGCTGGGGCCTTCAGACAAATGGACCAAGCTCCCACCCTCCCTTATCCAAGCCCACAAATTCCAAATTTACATTGGGCACTTAGCTGATCCTGATCTTGGCACAGCATTAAAAAAAGAACTTACTAGGAAAATAATCCCATAAGCTCAACGGTTGCAGGGGGATGTTCAAACTAGTTGAGAGCTACAAAACTATTTTAAAAAACTTTACGTGTTCATATTGATATGCTCTTGACAAACCTGTCTTACATTTTTAAGACATTACTCAATGACATTTTTGAGTCTCCATTGAGTTAGTTCAAGTCAAGAATCTTTCTCTTCTCTCTCTAACCCCCTCTCTGGTATGTGTGTGTGTATATATATGTACATATGATTGTGTATGATATATGTGACGTGTGTGGCACATATATGATATGTATGGCTCACATGCATACCTAGGGCTGCATGTCCTTAAACAGTATTTTCCTGCTGGAGGCCAGTCTTCTTCATCTCCCCTGAGCTGCTGATAGTTTTGTAGCACTGTCCCTGTTCCTTCCAGCAAGCCAAGAAGGGGCTCCTCACCCTCACCGTGAGAACGCGCCTGACGGCCCCCCACTCCCTGTCCAGCCACCTGTCCCCCCCGCTGTGCCGCTCCCTGAGCTCCAGCACTTGCGCCACCAAGGACAGCGGCCCCTTCGCTTTGGATGGCCCAGCCGCTCCTGCCAGCGCAGACAAGGCCAATTACAGAGTCATGGTGGAGGTGTCGCTCAAGAAAGGTAGGCGTGCTGGCCTGCTGGCCCCGAAAGGGCCCCCGTCCTCCCCCGCCCCCTGGCTGGACCTGTTCTGAGCTGCTCCTCGCTTGGAATCCGTTCTGGGGCAGGGCAGTGCCTGCTGGCAGACTTCATGGCTAGGCTTGGCTGCAAGTTCTGTTCCTTCGTTTCTACAAACCAGGCCAAACCACCCAAATCCTGCCAGTGTGTTCTGGTGCAGTGGTTAAAACAAAACCAAGCTAAAAATGCATCATGCACCAAACTACACACACACAGACCGCCCGGGGGACCGGGACTGTGGCTCTGCAGCTAACACATCAGGAGAGCATCCTGGGCAGGGCCCTTCCCCGCCCTGGGCCTCGGTGGACTCCAAGGGAAACAGAAGTCTCCGAGGCCCTGTGCAGCGCTGACATCCGGGGTCAGTGTCCTTGCTCTCACCATCCCTGGGTGACGGCTACCTCCAGAGGGCTGGGGAGGGGCTCCCTGTGCAACTGCGCCTGAGACCCGGAGGGTGTGCGCCCACAGAGGGGCGGCGAGGAGAGAACGTGTTTGGGGCGCCCTAGGGGCGGAGGGAATGGGGCTGGGGCAGGGCGAGCGGGGTGCAGGTGGCCCCAGCGCGCTGGGCAGGGCCAGGTCCTCTGGGACTTGGCAGGGAGATGTTTTCAAATTGCAACTAGAAGTCCTTTCAGGATGTCTAAGCAGAGGGATGACACGATCCAGCTCATGCTGGAAGAAAGGCCTCAGGTTTCCCGTGGGGAAGGGGCTGTCGCGAGGGGAGAGCGGAAGTTTGGAAAGACGGGCAGGGATTGTAGCGGTCGGGGTGGAGGGGGGATGGCTCTTCTACTATTTTTTGAAATTGTTAATATCTTCCATATTATTACTCATCTTTTCATTATGTACAATTATATGCCAATAAAAGAAATGAGCCGTTGTCTAGAAACAGTAAAGTTCCCAACCTTGATTGAAGAATCGAAAGCCTGAGTGGAAAGATTAAACTTGACCCTGCCCTGTGAGGAGCAGGTGCTCTGGAAGAGGGCGAGCGTCGTTTTTGTCTACAGTGCATTCAGGCACCAGGTCCCCTTTGAATTTTGGACGGGAACTCTCACATATCCTGTATCCTGCTGCCCTGGGAGAGAAAGCAATAAGAAGAAAAACGGGGGGAGGCCGGATTCCTAATCAGCAGGGGTTTATCCAATGGCAGAGTCAGTCCTGCCCCGGAGTTTAGAAGCGGGGCGAGCCGAGGCGTGCCCGAGCTCCCCTGCGCTCGGCGCCCCTCGAGGCCTGTCCCGGCGCTCGGCGCCCGTGCTGGGCCCTCCAGGTCTGCGGGCACGCTCAGGACCCCCGGGGTGATCTGCCAAGCGGGCACGGAGCGTGGGCAGCCACGGCTCTCACCGGCTCCGTGGCGGGGCGGGCAGGGCCCGGGTCTTGCCTCAGAAACACACCCGAGGAGGCTTTCTGCCTTCTCTTCCTATAGAGTGAAACTGCTGACATGCTCCTCTTAGATTTTATTTGACAGTTTTAGGGGGGAGGCCCAGGAATCTACCTGTCAAACGTTGCAGTGCAGGGCCATGGGGGTCCACTGGGTTTAAGGGGGACTGTTCTAGAATCGGGGGCCCTGAGCTCTGTGACAGCTCCCACCTCTGTTGGTGGGCCACGTCCCCGGCCCAAACTCCTCCTCTATACACAGGGCGCCTAACAGTTGCTCATGCCCTCCCTCGTGGGCCCGTGGCCTGGACCAGGCTCAGAAGGTGAATTTGGGTGGGAGAGAGCTTTGTAAACCACGAATGCCGGCAGAAACCTGTAGAGAAGAGTTTTCTTCTTCTCCTTGGCTGCGGGTTGCTCCTCGTTTTCCAGAACTTTCAGCGCTGGCAAGCCCCAGGCCCTCCTCTTCCCTCTCCTGCGCCCTCTACCGTGACCTGCTGTATACAGGGCGTGGCTTCCGCTCTGGCCCAGGGACACCACGGCCTTCCTTCTCTTGTCCTTGGGTCTCCGCGTTAAGCGCTGGCTCTTCTGGGAATGCCTGGCGGCCGCCCTCTCCAAGGCCCTGGCTTTCTTGTACTTCCTTTTTCAGTCTAAATGTTGCCCCCACTGAAGCCTGCAATGGCCATCCCCTCACTTTCTAGCACATTCTTTGTTAATTATCTGCATAATAGTTATCGCTCTGATGTTTTCCTCCCTCCGTGCCCTCTCCTTCCCTTCCTTCCTTCTTTCCACCCTCCCCTTCTTCTTTCCTCCTGGTCTTCACCTTAGCTTTATGCTCCCGAGAGCAGAGCCCTTGTCCGCCTCAGGCATGCAGCTGAACCTGGAGCAGTGCCCTGGGCACAGCGATCCTCCGTAAACCGGGGGGCCCGAACGCTGTCCTGTCTGCCCTTGGAGGGGGCTGCACCCAGCCTGGCCTGCACCGGGAAAGGCTCAGCCCCAAGTCCTCGCCCCCACCCCGTTTTGCCTTTCAGAGGCTGGCGTTGGCCTGGGCATCGGCCTGTGCAGCGTCCCCTACTTCCAGTGCATCTCGGGCATCTTCATCCACACGCTCTCTCCAGGGTCCGTGGCGCACCTGGACGGGCGGCTCCGGTAGGTCCTTATTTCTGTTTTGGAGCAGATCCCCCATTTACAGCAGAAGAAAGACTTACCTGAGAACACCAGGAGATGGCTTTGGAGAGGAAACGATGCGGCCGGGGCCCAGGGCCAGGTGGCTCAAAGTGGACCCTGGGCCAGCAGCCACAGGAGCTTGTTGGAAATGCAGAATCTCAGGCCCGGCCCCAGACCTGCTGAGCCAGACTCTGCCTTGTCCCAAGATCCCTGGAGATAGGACGCACATTACAGTTAAGAAGCACTGTCGCTGAAATGGAAAGCATGAAGTCAACACACTAATTCAGATTTAACTAATACAGAGTTTATAGTTGCCTAAACAAGGGCTTTGATCAGGTTTACCTGTGCACTCTTTATGGGAAAAGTAGCTTCCTAAGCAAATCAGTATAAACAATTTTATCTTAGCATAAACAAAATACTTTCGGGCACTGCAGGTACACTTCTTTACAAATAACTTCTAGGACAAGTATGAATCTAATTTTACTGTAGAGCCCATTTCACCATGATCTGGATTCAGTAAGACCCTGTTGTCCTAGCATAACTGGCTGTGATATTTTATACTCACTCTTACATTCATTTACAGTAAAATATATTTTCTCTCAAGGCATCATATTGAGTGAAATAAGCCAGACACAAAGGATAAATACAGTATGGTCTCACTTATATGAAATTAGCAGAATATGCATATTCATAAAGTCAGAAACTAGAATGCAGGTTACCAGGGGCTGGGTGGGGGAGGCAGAGGGAGTTAATGTTTAAATGTATGGAGTTTCTGTTTGGGGTGATGGAAAAGTTTTGGCGTGGACAATGGGGATGGAGGAACTACTTGGTGTATGTAATCAACACTAGTGAATTTTATATTCAAATAGGGATCGAAAGGGAAATTTTAGGCTGTATTTAAGTTACCACACACATACACTCGTCAAAACCCATAGAACATGAAGAGTGAACCCAATGTAACAGTGCACTAAAATTAATAGCATAATTATAAGAATGTTGTTTCATGGATTGTAACAAAGTTACCACACTGATGCAAAATGTTAAAATAGGGAAAGCTGCGTGGGTGAAATGGGGATATATGGGAACATTGCACTTTCTGTATGTTTCTGTAAATTTACAACCACTCTAATAAATAGAAGTACATATATATATATATTTATTTCCTCTCTTTCTCCCTTTCTCTCTTCCTCTCTCCCTGGATTTGGGCTCTGCTATATCAGGAGAGTCTTGCTATGTTAGGTTTCACTATAATTGCAGTACAAGCAATGGCAAGTTCCACTGAGGGTGGTCCCTGGTTGGAGCTTCTCAGTTAGAGATGGATTTGTTGTTGCTGTCATCTGCAGGATGGTAACAGCTGACTTACTGAGCCTCTGTTCTCTTACAACTGTATGGTCAGGATGATTAGTTTAGTTGAAATACACTCAGACAGCGAGCATCTCCTTCCTAAGCCTGCAACTGGGTTGGGATTGTTTTAGAAGCTTCCGCATTCCTTGGTGCTTGGTGCTGTATGACAGTGGTCTCTGGTGAAATCAGGAGACATGGGTACTTTTTAGCAAGGATACAGGTGGACCAATTCAGCAGAAATGTCAAGGAAGGAAGCTGCTGACCACAGAGGCAGGAGCATAAAATCAGGTCAGGAGACCCGAGTTCCAGTCCTGGCCCTGCCAATAACTAGGGAGGCTGGAGTGCCTCAGGTACCCCCGCCAGCCCCCTCCCTGCTTCTGTACTGAAATGCAGCTGTGCTGATTTGTTGACTTATTGTCCATGCCACTTTCACTTTGCAGTGGCAGGGTTGAGTAGTTGCTACACAGACCATAAGTTTGTCAACTCCTGAGCTAGGTCTTATCAGGGACATCATGTCATTCCCTGTGCCTCAGTTTACTCATCTGTGAAACAAAGGTGCTGGTTTGTACAAATCCTCCAGGCATCAGTGGGACCCTGTCTTCTCTACCTCGGTTTTTTCTGTTTGGCTTGCTGGTAACCTCCTTCCCACCTTATGTCTACAGTGAACTCCAGAGTCTTCTCTCCCTTCTTGCCTGCAGAACCTCAACTCTCCTGCCCGGTTATTTCTTCTCTACCTTCTAGCAATCCTATCCAGTCCTTGCTCCTGACCATTCCACATATGGGAACACAGAGGCACAGAGAGGAAGCAAAGGGTTAAACATTCTGTGACAATTGAGGAGCACGATGCTATTTCATGATTCTCTCTCCCTCTTCAACATCAGGCACCTGATCTGAATGGGCATAGTTGAATGGGAAAGGGGGACTGGAAAGGTAAAAGAGGAAATTCTGTTAATACTGGCCCACTTCTGGGAATGAACTGTCTCCCACTCTCTGCAGTGAAGGGCATCCTGCCTTGGTTTGTCCTGGGCATTTGCAGCGGCTGCTTTCTGGGTTGTAGCAACAGCCCAGCCAGCAGGGGTGCCAAGGACGTGGCAGGATGACGCGCTCGCTGACGGCCGCCTGCTGGTGCTTTTGCAGGTGTGGCGACGAGATGGTGGAGGTCAATGACGCCCCTGTGCGCTGCATGACGCTCAATGACGTCTACGCCGTGCTGAGGCACTGCAGTCCCGGCCCCGTCCCCATCCTCGTTAGCCGACACCCAGACCCGCAGGTAACACCCCGCCGCTGGCCCACTTTTCCCCGGGATCACCCTTCCAGTTGGCATATTGAAATAAGGAATGGATAAGAGCAGAGCCGTTGCTGGCTGGGATGGGGCCTGACCTTCTAAGAACCTGTTCCAAGTGTCTGTGACCACAGGTGTCTGCTGCAAAGGTTCATTGATAAACTCGTAGATCCCAGAGGTGACTGGCCTTAGCTCGAGGAAGCTCTTGCAGTTGGGTTACAAGTTCTAGGACAGGAAATTCTGGTCCTGGGTTCCTGCTGGTAGATTTAAGAGAGTCATTCCTTCACTCCTGAGAACTCACTGTGGACATGCCAGGAGCGAGGCACTTAGGTAAGAGTTATGTGGGTTCGTAGCGCACAGTCCTGCCCTCCAGAAGCTCATGGTCTAGTTGGAGAGCCGGACATAGAAATAACTGAAGTGCAGAGTGGTAAGTGCTATGGGATCTCAGGAGGGATACAGAAGGGAAGGGATGATAAAGCAAGAAATGTGAGCAGGTTATTTCCATGAGGCAAAGAATTTGAGGACAGTCACTCCAGGCCCATACCTCTGAAGCGATGGGGTCACGGTGGAAGGGCGAGTTCTATGTGGCTGGGAGGCAGGGTACTGGGCGAGATTGGCGAGGCCCTGGGGTTACCTTGTGAAGAGCTTTAGACAGGATGCTCTGGAGTCTGAAGTTTATTCTGTGGGCAGCAAGGATCCAGGGCAGGCCTGTAGCCATATGTGACATGTTCAGATGTCTTTGTTGTTCACCTTTAATGGCATTGCAGAGGAAGGAAGGAGATGATGAAGTCTTGAACTAAACCCTGGATATGCAAAGAGATTAGCGAGGAAGAGGCAACAATGCTTATTGGCTGGCTGGCTCGCTCTGGGGTAGCAGAGAGGAAGGAGCCCAGGGTGCCTGGAGCATTTCTAGAGGGAAAGACAGATTGGTGGTAACAGGATAAAGAAAAGACGAGGAGGAGCAGGCTTGGGAGGGATGTGAAGGCCTCAGGGTGGGACGTGATGAGACCGAGGTGCTCTGGGTGTCCAGCTGGAGATGTCCCGTGGCTGCTGGTGACTGGTACGGAAGATACTGGTTGGAGCGAGACTTGGCAGGTGGAGCCACAGGTCATTTTGGGGGACTTCGTGAGAATCACCACCACTATGTAGTTCTCAGACTGTGCTAGGCATGTTTGCTGAAGACATGACGTATATATAGTGGCATTTAGCTATAGTGCCAACTTCTGCAGGAAGTACCATTATTCCCCCTGCTTCACAGATGGGGAAGCTGAGGCTTAGAAAGGAGAAGAAACTTACCCAGTGGGGGGTTATTCAGCGCAGCAGCTGGGATTCAAGCTCACATGAATCAGATTCCAAAGCCTGTGCTCGGAACCAACTAATTCCCAGGTTTCTAGTGAAAATGAGACAAAGAAAGGAGTAATGTGGCAGAGCAACAGCTACCCTGAGTAGTGGAATTCACTACAGCCCCATTCCGTTATCAAGCACTGGCTGCGGATAAGCACACGAGGGAGGGGCAGATTTCTTACTTAAGGTAAACAAATGATTAGCCGAAATCCCTGGCCAATAGAAGTGAAGGAGTCTCCATTTTTTCATGCCTTTTGGTGCTCTTGGGCACTTGGTGAAAAGAGCCATGGAGCAGGTGTCCAGAGCTGGGATATACGCAGTGGCGCCTGACCTCGTGGCGTGCTGGCGGGAGAGGTAGGCAGGTGCCAAGACAGGCCATGGCAAGTGAGGGCCACGGGTGTGATGGAGTCAGGGGCCCAGCTCTCAGACAAAGGAGCCACGTCGTAAAGGACATGCAGGAGTTGGAGCAGCAGAGAAGAGCTGGCAACAGTGCTCCAGGCAGGAGAGACCCCATGGGCACAGGTAACGGGGGAGAGAGGAGAGAGCCCAGGGCTTGGCTTCAGATTGCCTGGCTCAGGTGCAGCTCTGTTCGTTACCTTTGGTGACCCTGGACAATTCTTCTAGGCTCTCGGAGCCTCGGGTTCCTCAACTCTGAAGTGGGGACAGTTTCTTGACCTTAGAGCATTGTTTTTGATGGTAACGATCATCTCTGTAGTGTTTGCCATGTGCCAGGCATTGTGCCCAACCCTTTGAAAGGATTTCTCTTTTAAAACCTCTCAATCTTCATTGGGAAGTAGGTTCTATCCTTATCTCTCTTTTAAAGAAGAAATGTAGGCTTAGAAGGCTAAGTAACTTGTCTAAGAGTACACAACTAGCAAAAGGAGGGACTGGGCCTTGAACACAAGTCTGACTCCAAAGCTCATACTCTTACTTCTCTAAAGTGACTATTGTCCCATCGGCACAACAGATGATGTGATGGCCATGGTTATGACCTTGATGATGGTGAATAGAGATGACGATGTCATGGCAGCATTGCCAAGAGTAGAAGAGCCCTCAGAGCTAAACCATGAAGTAGAAAGTTTACCTAGAATTTTGCAGCAAGTAGCAGGGAGGACGTTGGAGGGTTGAGAGAGACCATTTAGGAAATACCTTTATTGAAAGGTTTTGGACTTGTGTCACTGCTACCCAGGGTATTTCGGGAAGTGGAATTTGCCAGCTATTTGCAGAGTGGGCTGAAAGGGAACAAACTAGAATCCAGGGGCCCAGGCTGGGAGCCGGTCCTGGTCCCAATGCAGGATGCCAGGCCCCTTGTTTGAGGAGGTGACGTGATGTCTCCTAGGTCTCGGAACAGAAACTCCAAGAAGCCGTGGCCCAGGCCGTGGAGAACAACAAATTTGGAAAGGAGAGACATCAGTGGAGTCTGGAAGGTAAAGGAAACGGTGGACTTGGACTTGAAATATCTTTGCCTTCTTAGAACGCTTTGGGTTTAACTCAGCCTCTACCCCAGGGATGTATAAGAACAACCCTCAGAGCATGGGACACAGACGAGGGCGGAAAGCTGCAGCCACCAGCCAAGTTTGGCTCACATTTTTGCTTTGTTTGGGAGGCATAGGATTCCAGATTTTATGTCACCTATGCTGTACCATTTCCATTCACCCAATATGCTTACACTTAGGAAAAAAATGCAAAGAAAATCATCAAAATCTTGACAGAGGTTGCCTCCGATGGTTAGGACTGCAGGTGAATCTTTCCTTCATTCCTTCCTTCTTGTTACTGAGTTTCTCTAAAGAAGAGGCATTATTTTATATCCAGGGAAAAGCAACAGAAAATTCTCACTGAAGGGCATTTGATAGGAGTTTCGCTAGCTTTGGTTATCTCCTCAGACAGGTGCTCCTCTCCACGGGGGTCCCTGGATGTCCCACTAGGCAACCTGGAATTTGGGCAAGAGGCTGGGATTCATTCACTCCCACTCCCTTGCTGGGTGATTCTAGAAAAGGGACACTCCTGACAGCTTACCGCTAGCCTAAGAGCCTCCCAAGGAAGGCATTAGAGTTGGGAAGGATGTGGCAGGTGGGGGTGGGCCCAGAAGCCAGGTGAAGGGCTGGATGGGGCGATGGCTAAGAAGGGGTGATTTTCAGACCCCATTCCATCTGTGCCTGGGAAGGTCGCCTCTGGGAACAAGGTTCAAGAGGCCTTCACAGACATTCCCTGTCTTTGATATTGAGCCTCAGAGCAAGCACAGCGACCCCAGAACTCTTCTGCCTATTTTACAGATGAGGAAATGGAGCCTTGCAGGTTGGGCTCCTCAGGAGGCAGATTCTGTGGTGGAACTTCGCGTGCAGGACGATTATTAGGGACAGTCCTTGGGCTCAGCATCTGGGGAAGGATGCAGGAGGCCAGGGGGAGGAGTCTGCCTGAGATGCGGGCTCTGCAGCTCCAGTCAACGCCTGGAGCCCTGGAGCTGAAAGAGTTGAGCTAAGCTTCTGCCCAACTTTGAGTCTCCCTGAGCTGGGCAGAAGTGGGTGGGCCTTAGCTGCCCCATCTCCTGCAGTCCTTGGGATGGGCTGGCCCCTGGGGCGAGGCAGGTGTCTGGAGCTGAGGCCATCCCTGGAGGGATCGACAGCCAGAGGCGGCCGGCCCATGGCGCTCCCTGCCGCTGGGTAGCCAGCCCTTCCCAGCTGGGTGCCTGGGCAGTGCATCTCGGTGTCCCTCGCACGGGGGCTCAGCAAGGCGAATGGTTTGCCCATAGCATCCTACAGCTCAGCAGCAACCAAACCTGAGATGGCCAGGCTCCAAGTTCAAGCTGACCGCCTGGCGGGCGGTGCGCTGTCTTGACTGTGCCAGGCAGGGTCACGGTGTCTTTCTCTCTCGGAGCTCAGCTTGTGCTTCCGACGCAGGTGTCAAAAGGCTGGAGAGCAGCTGGCACGGGCGGCCCGCCTTGGAGAAGGAGCGGGAGAAGAACTCGGCACCCCCGCATCGCAGGGCGCAGAAGGTCATGGTCCGCTCCAGCAGCGACAGCAGCTACATGTCGGGGTCGCCCGGGGGGAGCCCCAGCAGCGGCTGCGGCAGCGAGCAGCAGCCCCCTGAGCCGGATGTCAGCGCGCACGGCCCCAGCCCGCCCCTTGGGCGGGAGCCAGGGGTGCCGTCCTCGGCAGCGTCCAGGCCACCCCAGGAGAGCCCGGACGGCCACCCCCCGCTGAGACTGAAGAAATCCTTCGAGATTTTGGTGCGAAAGCCCACGTCCTCCAAGCCCAAGCCTCCACCCAGAAAATACTTCAAAAGTGACAGCGACCGCCAGAGGGGTCTGCAGGAGAGAGAGGACTGCTTATGCCCACCTGGGCACGCCTTGGCCACCAGCGGCCAGGTAAGGTGGCCAGGTGGGTGGATGCTCTCCCGAGCGAGCACGGCTGTCTGTGGGTGTCAGGCGCGGGGTGAGCCGGGACAGAAGGAAGAGGCCCCTTCTCCGTTACTAGAAAGCAGAGGCTCGAGCCAGGCTTAGGGCCGACACGGGCTTGGCGGACCCAACCTCGAAGGCCCCGTCCTGCTCCTTGGCTTCTGGGTTCCCGTCCTTAACCCACGGGAATTTAAGGGTCATTTTCCGTGGCTCCTGCAGAGCTGCTTTGGGCCATTCTGTGAGGGAGGGGCCGGCACCTCTGTACTGGAATCTTTGGGTGCTCTGTGCAGAGATTTCAGCCGTCCTGCCTGAAGCACGCCAAGGCGCGGAGCTCGCTGTCCCCTTCTCCGAGGGAGAGGACTCACGCACCTGCGGGGCACCTGCGCCCGTTTCTTCCCATTCCTCAGTGGCAGAGCCCTGGGGGGCTGAACCTGCTCCCAGCCTCGGTCTCCCTGTTGCTCCTCAGGGCCAGGCTTCGTGGCTGCCTCGACGGGCACCCCGCTTCTGTGAGGTGCTGACAGTCTCGGGCTCGAGGTGCTCCTTGCAGTGGCTCTTCCTGCACCCTCGCTCTCCATCTCTCCAGCACCCTCCCACCGCCTTTAAGGGAGGCAGAGCGCGAGGCCAGGCAGCCGCTGGCCCCTGAGCCACTCTACTCCCGGGCACAGTATATGGCACTTTGTGGGTATCGTCTCGGTTGATCCTGGGGGCCACCTGGGGCTGAGGGGCCCAACGACACAGAAGGAAAGGAGGCCGGGGTCATGCGGCAGGTGGGCCGTCGAGGCAGGTTTCAGCCGGGGCTGGGCTGCCCCCAGTCTCTCACTGATGACTTCCCCCGACACTGCCTTATATTCTCACCCCAGCAGCTGCTGGGGTATCCTGTCTAATCTGCAGTAAGGGCCAGCAAACCTCAGGAGTGCGGAGAGGGCGTGGGTTTGGAGACTGGGGCCTTGAGTGGGAAGGGGTGAAAGTGAAGAGACGGGCAGGAAGCCGGCGTGCGAAAAGGGAAGTGCAGCGGCGCCGAGAGCAGGCAGGATGTGGCCGGCTCAGCAGGGCAGGCCGGCAGGATGTGGCCGGCTCAGCAGGGCAGGCCGGAGGCGGGAGGCGGACGTGCTCCCCCTGCCCTCCTCCAGGAGGCAGCTGTTTCATCGCCTTGGGCCTGAGGCCTGTGAGGAGCGAGCGGGCTGAGGAGCCAGGCTTTTTGTCCAGGAGACGGGTGGGGTGCCCGTGCGGGTCTGCCCGGTTCCGGGTGAGGGCAGGGCCACGTGTAGGGAGGGGGCATCCCCCCGGGAGGCGGCCGGAAGAGGAGGCTGCGGGAAGGCCAGGCGCTTCCACAGGGTGTCCTCGCCGGCAGCCTCTCCTCACCTCCGGCCCCCTGTCCTGGCCCACCACAGTCCATCCTCCCACCCGTGGCTCTGTCCCAGCCTGGAGGTCGTTTGGCAGCAGCTCTCCTCTGTCCGTCTGCTTTGCCCATGTGGCCAGCAGGCCCTTCTACAGCCCAGACCCCTTCCCAAAGCGCAAGCCGCTCAAGGCCAGCGTGTGAAGCCTGCTTTCACTGGGTGTGGGGGGCACAGATGGTAGGGTGTAGCCCAGGGCAGGGGAGGGTGATAGCCCGACAGAACGAGGAAATGGAGGACTTGACGTCGCTCTTAAGGTTCCTTGGGGATTGCTGCTGCTGGGGATTTCTCACTGCCTGTTTCGTTCCTTGGCCCCTTAAAAATCTATCTATGCATTGGTTCTATCTACCCAAAAATCTCTGTATCTTCTATACTTATCAATCAATCCATCTATGTATCATCTACGTTGTCTATCATCTATCATTTCTTTATCTTCTGTCTACCTTATCTATCATTTCTCTATCATTTCTCTATCCTTTATCTACTTACCTATCATTTATCTATTTCACTATCATTTCTCTAGCTACCTATCATTTACCTTATCTATCGTTTCTCTCTCATTTCTCTATTTTCTATCTATCTATCTGTCTGTCTGTCTATTTACCTACCTACCTAATCTTTGACTATCATTCTCTACAGGCTCTCAAGACCCTTCTCAAACTGCTAATGGACAACCCCCAAATCTCTCCCATCTACTGTACTGTAGTTCAAGGGGACTTAACTTCCACAACCGCAGTAATCTTCAGGATATCTTCTTCAATGAAGGAGAAATTCTCTCCCTTCTAGAAAATCACTCAAACTATCACCCAGGTTTAAAATAACATTCTCCCCCTCCGTGCTAAGTTCACATCTCTGTCCCCCTTTCCTTCTTTCTCCTCTCTTCTCCTCTCTTGTCCACCAAGCACAGTGCCAGGAAATACCATCCAAAGAAAACCTTGAGAAACACCAAATCTATTTCAGGAGCTAATTTAAAATAACTTCCCATGATGAGGAGGTGATGTCAGATGTATCGATTAAAAGACAAAACCTTTGTGTCTGTTCCAAGATGCAAAGTTGCTTTGACTCCTGTGGCTGGTAATGAGAATGCCTGCCTGTAAAATGCTGAGGATCCTTGGATGTAGACAGATGACACCTTAACAGTTGTTCCTAGCTGGGTGAAATTAAATTTCCGCTATGTTATTTTTCCTTTATGATGAGTCCCTAAGACACCATCAGCCTATTATTTTAAGCTTCTTATGCTATGGCCAAACCTTGCTTTTCCAAAGGGCTGTTTTAGGAAGCCCCATATTCCTTCGAGCTGATGACTCTCTCAGCATTTCCACAAAGCTCGCCTAAAGCTCAGCTCTACACAAGAGGACTTGGGCTGAGGCAGGGAGCACTTCAGAATGTTTTGCAAATACATGTCAAACTTTTGTAGATGCTTCCTCCCCAAAGAATGTTTATTGTCAGTGTAGATAGTAGACTCCAGCCCGTGGACATGTGCCGTTTCCTTCTCCTTCCTCCACTCCCAGGCTGGGAGCCTGCCGCCTTGCCCAGGAGGCCACTGTCCCATCTGGCGCGGCAACGAATGGGACGGGGGCAGAGGAGCAAAGCTTGGATGGCCATTTCCACGGTGCCCGCCTTCTCGCTCTTTTTTCCTGAGAAGGCATCATGATGCTCCTTCCTCTGTGTGTGTGTCTATCTTTCTGGAATGCTCTCGTTCCCCCTAGAAAATTCTTGTTTTATTTTTTCCAAGAACCAGACAAAAAGCCCTTCTCTAGGGAAGCCTTCTCCACCTCTGGGCAGAACTGGGTTCTGACAGCATCTTATCCAATCTATAGTATAATCCAAACTCTGTTCACATATGATAGAATTATTTGGTGCTTGGCGCATTTCCCTCCCAGGAGCCTGAAGCTGCTCCCACGCCCAGTGAGGGAAACCAATTCTGGAAGAGATTGCATCTGCTCCTGCAGGTGCTGCAGAGGAGGGCAGCGGCCTGGGGGCTAAGGACCGGCCATTGGTCGCAGTGTCTTACTGAGTAGTTAAGTAATGGCCAAGTCGGAGGACGCTGTTGACAAATACTTTGCTCTGAGCGTTGTAACCGTAACTGGAGAAGCCCAGATGGGGCCCTCTGCTCCCTCGTTTCAACAGTGCCCGGTGCCCCCCGGGGAGGGTGGTTAGCCAGGAGTCAGTGGGAAGGAAAGCGGCTCCAGCGCCCTTCCACGTCCCCAGGCTCTCTTCCCTCTAGGTGAGCCCAGCATCCTCATGTCTGCCGAGAGCACGGGCTCCTGTCCCAGGTACCAGTTTGTTGAGAGGAAAGGGATGCTGGAGCCCCAGGAGGGGCTGGCTCTGTGGGCCAGGAAAGGGCCCTCTTCACGCTGTCCCTGAGGAGCCTCTCACCTGAAGCCGCTTCGGATCCGCTCCCCGGGCCCCATCAAAGGGCGCGCGGCCCGCTCGCCGCGGCAGGCTGCCGTTTTGACACGGCTCGCTTCCTGTTTACACCACAGGAAGCGCGAGAGCAGCCGCCACGGCTGCCACTGCCACGGGAGGACGCGGCGGCGAGAGGCCCGTGCTCCGCTGCCCCCTGTGCGGCCCGCGGAGCCGCCACGCAGACGGCCCCCTGCACCTGCACAGGGGACGAGCCCGGGAGGAGGGCAGGCGCGTCGGGACCCTGCCGAGAAGGGCCTCGGGACAGAGGCCAGGAAGGTGAGTTGGCCTGAGGACCGCTTGCTCTGCAGGGGCAGGGTGGCTGCGCTTGGGCCGACCAGCCAGGCAGGTCAGTGGGGCAGGTCAGTGGGGGCTGCCCGGGGTGCCCTGGTGGGAAACCCAGTTGGATCCGTGAGCCTGCAGAGGTGGCAGTGGGGGGCGAGTGTAAATGAGGGGATGCAGGCCAATCCCGAGAGTGGACTGGAGGGTGAAACCCGCAGGAAGAGGGTCAGACACGCCCAAGCCATCCCGGCTCTAGAACACCACTTTTCAGCATGGGGCGTTCTGCATTTCCAAGAGGCTGTCAGATAAGTATGCGTGGCGTTTCCCTGGTGCGCCCACCTCCACGCCGTGGGTAGAAAGAGTACGTGGGAAGACACATTTGGAGGAGCTCAGGCATGAGCTGAATACTTAGTCGTGTGCTAGGAAGAGTCAAGAGGAGCAGGCAGGAAGCGTGGCTCTGCCTTTCACGACCCGGGTGGTTCCGGGCAACTTACTTAGCCTTTGTCACCAGCAAAGCGTGGGGTAGCACCCAGAACCCTACCCGAGTCTGTGCTGCAAGCATGGGCTGCAGGCTGGCCGCACGCGTCCCTGCTGGGTGCTGGGAGAGATGGGGAGGAGAGAGGCCAGCTCCCCCATCAAGGAGGGCCTGGGGAAAGCAGAGAAATCAATAAGCAGGCTACCCACGGAATGCCGGTTTGAGAAATACTGCATACATCGGCTCCCGGAGGGTTAGCTGACAGACGGATGGGAAGCTCCGGCCGGCTCGCCCCTCCTCCTCCATGCTCTCTTCCTTAGTCATCCTAGTTGAGCAAGGCCCAGGGGACGTGGTTTCTACCAGCAAGCGCTGCACACCCACGTTTGCACAGGGCTTGCCTGCAGAACCTGCGCCTCCTGGTTCTCACAGCAGCAGAGCATTTTGTACACACAGGAACAGGTGGGGGCGGCGGGGCGCACTCGTCCAGGTCCTGGATTCGGTCAGAACCAGCCAGGCCTTTCGGATCACACAGAGCTCCTTGGATACCATCAAGGCTTAATGCCCTGCGCAGTTTGCCTCCCTTGAGGCCTGGCATTGAGGCGTGGGACAGGAGGGGCCCGTCCCCCTTAAACTGGGCTGCATTCCTGTAACGGATAACCCCAACACACAAAACCCGGGCAGCAGGCTCTTTCTTGCCAGCCCCAGAGGCCGTGGCGTGGTTGCACGTTGGCTGGCCTTCCTGGCCGGGCGGGCTTGGGTGCCAGCCTCCCTCTGTGTCTCCCACATCGCGCAGACGGGATGCTGGGTCCGTGCTGGCGTCCATGAGCGACCCCCTCTGCTGCCCGCTGGGGTGAAGGGCTGAGCTAGGCAGGGCACATGCCTGAGGTCGTGGCCACATCACAGAGCAGGATACGTAGAGAATGGGAACCTGCAGAGCTCCTCCAACTCCCAGTGCCCAGCTTTTGTAAAGCTCCACAGGTTCCAATGTGCAGCCAAGGTTGAGAACTACTGAGCTGCTTTCTACCTGGAACCTTTTCATAGGCTCTCTAGGTACCCAAGACACCCCTTTGCTGCACCAGCTGATTAATTAACTGCATGTAGGGAGAGGTGCAAATTCACATGACCTCAGGGCCTGTGGCTGAGTGAAGGTGTGAACTGCTACCTGGAGAGGCAGAGGACGAGGAGGGGGTAAGCTGCAGCTGTGCCCCTGCTGGAGGCCTCCCACTGCCTTTTTTTTTTTTTTTCGTTCTATGATGTCTTTATTTTTTTTAAAATGTTACATTCAAAAAATATAAGAGGTTCCCATATACCCCACACCCATCCCACCCCATTCTTTCCACACTGACCTCTTTCATCACGGCACATTCATTGCATTTGGTGAATACATCTTGGAGCACTGCTGCACCACATGGATAGTAGTTTGCATTGTAGTTTACACTCTCCCAAAGTCCATTCAGTGGGTTATGGCAGGATATATAATGTCCAGCATCTGTCCCTGCAATATCACTCAGGACAACTCCAAATCCTGAAAATGCCCCCACATCTCATCTCTTCTTCCCTCTCCCTGCCCTTGGCAACTATCATGGCCACTTTCTCCACATCGATGCTACAGTTTCTTCCATTACTAGTCACAGTAGTTCCATAGAATATCAGGAAGTCCACTCTAATCCATACTCTATTCCTTCATCCTGTGGACCCTGGGATGGTGATGTCCACTCCACCTCTATATCAAGAGGGAGCTTAGATCCCACATGGCTAATGGATGCAGTTCTCCTGCTGGAAGCTGTAGGCACTCTCAGCTCCCTGGTGTGGTGGTCGACCTTACTGACGTGGGTGGTCATTAAAAACATGGCTGCTCATGGGTGGCCTCTGGCAGAAGTGCTTAAGAGCTAAGAGAATGGCTTTAGCTTTGACGTTTTCAGTGAGCTATTTGGGAAGCAGTGGACAGGACCCGAACATGGGCAGGCAGGAGGCCTCAGCTCTGCTGCCACCCAGCCCTTGGCCCTTCTGAGACGCTGCATCCCACACCTGTAGAATGCCGAGACGGGACCCGATGTTCCCAGAGAGCCCTCTCCGCCTTACGGTGCTGGGGTGCGATGAAGTCCATGCCCGCCCTGGTTCTGTGGCCCTGCCTGTTGGCACATCAGGCAGGTGCCTGGGAACCTGCCCACGTGCCAGGCGCCTCTCCGAGCCCCTCTCGCGCTGCAGCTTGGACCACAGAAGGTGTAACGCACAGCTATTGCCTTGTTTCTGCTTCCTAGTGACTCACACATCCCCTGTCAAACACCCGCTGCTTAAGAGGCAGGCTCGGATGGACTATAGCCTCGACGCGGCAGCCGACGACCCTTGGGTTAGGATTTCTGACTGCATCAAAAACTTATTTAGCCCCATCATGAGCGAGAACCACGGCCACCTGCCGCTGCAGCCCAGGGTCAGCCTGGGTGAGGAGGGTCACCCCGACGGGCCCGCGCCAAAGCCAGACACCGCCTGCGGCACTCCCCAAGCCTGCAAGCCAGCAGACAGCAGCGCCGGGAAGAAGGGGCCTCCCGTGGCTCCCAAGCCGGCCTGGTTCCGCCAAAGCTTGAAAGGTTTGCGGAATCGCACCCCGGACCCAAAAAGGCTGCCCGATGGGGCGGCGTCCACCCAGCCCGCACCCACATCCAGGGAGCCCCCCGGGCTCCCCACGCGGGCCGCTGCCTCCTCCATCAAGCAGAGAATCAGCTCCTTTGAGACCTTCGGCTCTTCTTCACGGCCCAGCAGAGGAGCCGAGGGCCTGAGCCTCCAGGCCTCCTTTGGCGGCCCAGCGAAGCCTCCCGGGAAGCAAGAGGCAGGACGGGGGCCAGGCCCCCTTGTGCGAGGTGCCCCGGCCACCGCTGAGCGACCGGAGCAAGAGCTGCTGTCCCCGGGCTCCCCCGCAGCCCCCGAGGCTGGCGGCCCGCGTGCCCCTGAGTCCCCTCCCCCGGGGCTGCAGCCCATGCAGAAAACCTGCCCCCTGGACGCAGACCCCCTCCTGAGGCTGCTGTCCGCGAAGACGGTGGACTCGCAAGGCCCGGTGGTCAAGATGCCAAGCCAGCGGGCGCGAAGCTTTCCCCTGAGCAGGACGCAGCTGAGTGAGGCGACGCTGCCCGAGGAGAGGACCAGTAAGCTCTACGCCATCAGCAGCCGGGTCTCCTTGGCTGTCATGAGCTCCCTGCTGTGCCTCCCGGCCTCGGTCTCCGGGGGCCAGGCTCCTTGCATCTCCCCGGAGGCAACCTCCCCGGCGCCGTCCTCCGGCGAAGACCCCGCAGCAGGCTGTTCCACTGAAAGCCAGGCCTCGGACCCCGGCTTCTCGCTCAAGTGAGTGTCTCCCCCTGGTGCCTCTCTGCATCTTCCTTGTCTTTCTTGTGGTCCTCAGCTTCCTTGGTTTTATAACTCATTTTATTTTGTTTTATTTTATTTTATTTATCACCCCCGCCCCCAGTTGCCTGTTCTCTGTGTCCATTCATTGTGTGTTCTTCTGTGTCTGCTTGTATTCTTGTCAGCAGCACCGGGAATCTGTGTCTCTTTTTGTTGCGTCATCTTGCTGTGTCAGCTCTCCTTGTGTGTGATGCCACTCCTGGGCAGGCTGCACTTTCTTTGGCGTTGGGCGGCTCTCCTTATGGGGCACACTCCTTGCACGTGGGGCTCCCCTACGCGGGGGACACCCCTGCGTGGCACAGCACTCCTTGCGTGCATCAGCACTGCACCTGGGCCAGCTCCACACGGGTCAGGAGTCCCTGGGTTTGAATCCTGGACCTCCCATGGGTAGGTGTACACTCTATCTGTTGAGACAAATCTGTTTCCCTATAACTCATTTTAAAATGTCTCAGATAAAAGCATCCCTGCTCTTCCTGTATGTGTCTGAGTGTGGACATGTGTCTGTGTGATGCACACCTGTCTTGCACACAGAGGAGTGTTCCCAACAGTAGGTGTTGGGAGGGGTGGGAAGTGGGGAGGAGACTGGTCCTGGGGGAGGTCAGCTCCCACTGACATGTCCCGCCGTGACACAGGCTGACCAGACCGGGCCACAGGCTTCTCCCAGAGGTGCCCACTTGGCCTCTGTGGGTGACTCACTTCCGCCTCCTGGGCTGAGGATGTCTGGGCTCCAGACTCAGCCGGAGGCTCCCGACCATGGGCAGGTTCCTTTCACACCCACCGTCACCTCTGGGTGAAATGAGGAGGTGGCCTCGGCCTGCCTCAAGGGCCCGAGGGGCCCCTCAGTGTGGCCTGGGCTCCCGCTCAGGGCCGGGGCTTGTTCTTCCCCTGTCTAGCAGAGCAGCTTGCATGTAGCGTTTTCCTTATTGTCTTCTGCTCCTGAGAAATGTTTGGGCACTGCTGGGAAGGAGCACGGGGGCCCCTTGATGACATGCCCAGGACAGGGTCTAAAGAGCCAGAGCAGCCCGTGCATGGTGGGAAGAGGCCGTCGGCCGCAGCCCGGCCACACACGGGGTTCCCAGCCATTTGCTCCTCCAGGCTGAGAGCCTGTCCTCCAGGGGAAACCAGCAGGCACACCATTAGGATGAGGGGCGAGCCCCCTTCACCTGCTAGCGGCAGACAGTGACGTTCAGAGGGAGGCAAGGGCCCCTCTTGCTGGAACTGCCGATTCTAGCAAAACCCCAAGCATAACTAGAAAAACGAGCTGCGTATACCGAGATGAGCTGAGAAGACAGACAAGGCGGCCGGGCTAAGTGGGCACGTTTGGGGGCTAATGCTGGCCAGCCAGGGGCTGACAGCTCTGTGAAAGACGGCAGAGGTGAGGCTGGGTGCCTTGGTGGTCTAGCTGAGGCAGTCGCGTCGCCTGTCCAAAATGTCTGGTGCACTCCAGAAAGGAGCGCTGAGGTTTCTGACCTGGATTTTGGAGATGGAATAGGCTGAGCTGGGACTGCGAATGCCGGATCGTGACATTTCCCAGCTGTGTGGCCATAGAGAAGTATTTTCCTGTCTCAGCCTGTGGAGAGAGCGAACGTCTATGCATAGATTGGCTGCATCAAATGATAGAATGCGCTTAAGTGCCTAGCACCTTGCCTGGAATAGAGTCGATAGGCAATAAAAGTTCACTTTTACGAATACTGTTCAAACCGTGTGCCGTCTCCCCCTCTGGAAGCCTCTCGGAGCTGAGAGAATACACAGAGGGTCTGGCTGAGCCCAAGCAAGCGGACGACTTGGACCACTGTGGCACCCCGTCCGGCCAGTCGGTCATCTCCCTGCTGAGCGCGGAGGAGCTAAAGAAGCTCATCGAGGAAGTGAAGGTTCTGGATGAAGCCACGCTAAAGGTAGGTTTCCTTCGCAAGCATTTAAGTGACCCAGGCCTTATTGGGGGCCCCGCGGTCAGGTCATTTGGGCCGGAGGGGCAGCCCCCTGTCCCTTGCGCTCAGAAGGCGGCCCCGGGAGCGGACCTCGGGCCACGTTATCCCCTGCCTGGCGGAGGGACGCCCTATCACCTGGCCCGGTAAGACCTGCCATTTCAGGGCCTTTAAGGTTGATGGAGTGCTTTCAATACATTGTCTTGGTGCATCTTTCCGGCCCTGAGATGAAGGAGAAAGGGGAGGCTCGGGAATCAGTGCACTTGGTGGCAGAGTCTAGTTGCATGACCCAGGGGCTCCCGGCCCGGCAGAGCCGCCGGTGAGCTCCGCCGAGCTTCCAGGGTTTTCTGACGCCCGCTGGGAGCTGCAGGATCGCAGGGCTCTCAGGGGCCCCGGCTTCCGTCAAGTCATTCTGAAAGTTGCACTTCTCGTATGTTCTCCGAGGCGGGGGTGGGGGAGCAGCTGGGGAGAGCTGGGGCGCGGCCTTCCGGCGCACCTGAGCCCTCCAGGAAAAGGAAGAGGAGACCCCCCCCTTTTCCACACGAGGAGGACCCCCCAGTCACGGCCCCTGGGCAGCCAGTCCTCCCCTGGGCTCTCACCCCCCCCCCACCTGCTCTGGGCCCAGCTTCCCTGGGGCCCTTCTCTGCTCAAGGTAAATAATGGAGTGTTGTGTAAATAACTGCCTAGGGTCCAACTGGGAGAATATTTACTTTCAAATTTGGCAAGAGCCTCCTACAGGGCAATTAACGTGCTGCTTGCGTAACTGCTGGGAGCCTTGTGGGCTAGCGCCGGGGCTGGTCACGGCAGTCTTTCTGAGTCTTGGGGACTCCAATGGCATTGATGTGGAAAAAGTGGCCATGGTGCCTGCTGGGTGCAGGGAATGGGAGGAAGAGATGAGATGTGGAGGCATTTTTGGGACTTGGAGATGTCCTGGGTGGTGCTGCAGGGACAATTGCCGGACATTCTATGTCCTCCCATGGCCCACTGGATGGAACATGGGAGAGTGTGGGCTCTGGTGTGGACCACAGGCCATGGGGCGCAGCGATGCCCAGAAATGTACTCACCAGATGCAATGGATGTGTCATGATGATGGGGGAGAGTGTTACTGTGGGGGGAGTGATGGGGTGAATGGGGACCTCATATTTTTTGAATGTAATATTTTAAAAAAAATGAATAAAATAAAATTTAAAGAAAGTTAAAAAAACAAAACAAAACAACAAAGGACCTTAGAGCCAGCTGCAAGGCAGGTTTGCTGATGCACCTGGCAAGTGAGTTTTTAGGCAGTTTACTCCCTAGAGCCAAGGTCATAAATGGGTAGCCTGAAAGCCACATGCAGCAGATCCATTTTATTGCCCTTTCATGGTGTTTTGTTGTTTTGTTTTAATTATGAGTTTGAAACATAGAAGTTGGCTGTAGAATCTGAATCAAAACCCGGATCTCGGGCTTTTCTTTTTCACAAAAGGACTCACCTGGTGGCACTGGGCAGCAGTGTGTTGCCACGCAGCCCCTGCCCCTTTGGGGCTGAGGTGCTCTCGGCAGTTCCCAGCGTACCTGAAAGCCTCCTCCCTGCCCACTCTGCTCACTCCAGCTACCTTCCTGACCCCTTAGGCCCTTGCATCTGAGACCCGGCTCTAGGCAGTGCCCAGGGGTGGTGCCGGCGGCTCCAGAGCCCACATCCAGCTAGGAAGTTCCCTGTGCCTGGGGGGCTCCGGTGTGTGGTCCAGGGCGAGAAGACTGCCGCGCCTGTGGAGGGGCAGGGGCCAGAAGGAGCCAGAAGCTTCTGCAGACAGGGCTGAGCCGGGCTTTGCTGGCCCCAAGTCCCACAGCCTTCTCCTGTGCCACGGTGGTCTGAAGTGGGAAAGCCAGGAGAAGGCTGGCCAAGCTGGGCTGTGCCATCAAATCAGCCTGACTCTAAAGTCTCTTTTTAAATCGCCACACTGTTGCATTTCAGGTGTTTCTTAATACATGCATATTTCACTCTGCAGCAACTGGACAGCATCCACGTCACCATCCTGCACAAGGAGGAGGGCGCCGGCCTGGGGTTCAGCTTGGCAGGAGGGGTGGATCTAGAAAACAAGGTGATCACGGTGAGTGGCCCGGCGACGGCGCGTGGCTCCAGGAAGGGGGCCCCGGGCTGGGGCGCCGAGGACTGCGGGACCCCAGGCTGGGGGGCGGACCTGAGGGCGGGGTACTTTCGGGGGCTCTTGCCATCTGCTGGTAATAGTCGCGTTCCTATGACCTCACATTTGACCCTCCTCATTAGCCTTAATTTAACGAAGGGGTTCTTTGCGCACCCCAAGCAACTTTAAAAGACAAGTCCAATGAAATCGGCATCACGTGTGGAGCTTTAGGAATCGTCACAGCTCTCTCAGTGTCACTCCAGCACTACCGAGTCAGAATTTCCCAAGGCGGAGCCTCGGATGTTTAAAAAATCCAAATGACCTTTTATTCAGCCCCCTGTCTATCCCTGTGAAAATAGAGACCAGTAGCAGCCAGTGAACACTGAGGGAAGAATGACTGATGACCTCAGGGGTGCATATTTTTAGGGACTACAGCCCAGATTGCAAACGTGGCCCAGCACACCTGGAAAGAACGGGGCCTCGGGTCCCATCCGGGGGCTGCTCTCCTGGCTTTGCCCACCCGGGCGGTTGGGAAGGACGGGGTCCGCGCCGGCCAGAGGCAGCAGCAGTCACACAAACCAGGACACACAGCCGGAGGCCTCGGCACAAGGCCCGGCCCGAGTCCACTCGGGAGGGGAGCAGGGCTGGCTCCTTGTGCGCCCTTTCCTGAGGTGTGCGCAGCTTGCTCAGAAGCCTGCCTGACCCAGGTGGCTTTCTGGCCATCCCGTCTTCGTGAACCGAGCTGTGCATTCCTCTAAAGCTGAGCGCGTCTGAATTTCCTGGCCCGGCTGACAATATCTTGCAGTTCACAGCCCCGGGGTGCAGGGGACAGGCCACACCTCTTGAAATGGTAACTGGGGGCATTCCAGGCGGTCCCTGCAGGGCCGATGGCGTGAGAGCAGCAGCTTCCTCGATCGCGTTACCAGTTAGAGACCACAGATGAGCACATCGGGCCAGGAGGGTCTGTTTCTGTCACCAAGCCTGCAGTAGACTATAATTAAGAGGTCCCCGCTGGTGCAGTTACTTCCTACTTGAGAAGAAACTGGAGCTTGCCCGCGGGGTTTTGCTCTGCTATTAGGCAGCCCTCTCTGCACCCCATCTGGCCGTTCCCCCCCGAGACCTCACGGCCTCTTCTCCAAGCAGGAGGAAGCAGTGGACGCTGGCTGAGCACACGCACGAAACTTCCTCTTTTTCCTTCTGCATTTGAGTACTTCTACCCACTTCCGGATTCATTAAAAGGGAACTGACGTTGAGCACCAACTACGACCAAGTGCCGTGCTGGGTACATGCTGAGGCATTGTCCAAATGAATCCTCGCGACACCTCAGGCTGGGGAGGTGGTGTTGATGCTACTTTTATAGATGAGGGAACTGCAATTGAGAGCGCAGGTGCTGCTTATTTGGGCCTTGTAGTTTCTCCATCACCAGAACCACTTAGGGAAACAAAGAGTCTTGCTCACACGCTGTTAGCAAAGCAGCACGTAGCACATTTTAGGGATTGCCCGTGCATGCCACCACTTCTTCCTCTAAAATGTGCGCATTAGGCTGACCTTACTGGAGAAGCTGAATGAAGCAGACATGAGATGATTTCCTCCAACACGTCTTGCAGAAAGGGAGGCAAAGTGGTGACTGGGGCTAAAGCACAAGGGTTTCTCTACAAGATGTTGAAATGCCCAGACTATCCAGGATGGCGTTTCTTCAAGTGCATTGTGTAGGACCTGAGAATGTCTCCAAGAAAAAACGGTTCCTGGCTCAAACACTTTGAGAATCCTGTATTATTCCGCCTGTTCTTGGAGATCTACTATGCCAATGTGCATTGTAGAGGCTCTAACATAAATATGTTTTAACTGTGGACATTTTCAGAGCTTTTGTCTAACCCAATGCTCCCCAAGTTTCTTTGACCTCAGAAACCTTTTCCTACACAATAACTATTGCCACAGAACCAGTGCTTCCAGTAAACTGGAAAATGCAGATCCAGGCAGGAAGGCAAAGGTGTTAACTGGAGTGCTAATAGGACTGTAGTGATTTAGTCGCGGGCACTGTGTTGGGAAGGATTCTGAGGGTCCATCTCGCCATCACTAATGGTGACACCTGCTCTGGACAAAAGAGGGAACTCTGGCCCCCGGGTCATGGCTTCATTTCCTTTGGCCTTAAATATGCTCTAGGTCTGACTTCCTCTGGTTTGCCCAGGTTCACCGAGTATTCCCGGACGGGTTGGCCGCCCAGGAAGGGACTATCCAGAAGGGCAATGAGGTTCTTTCCATTAACGGCAAGTCGCTCAAGGGCGCCACGCACAACGACGCCCTGGCCATCCTCCGCCAAGCTCGGGACCCGAGGCAAGCGGTGATTGTCACCAGGAGGCTGGCGGCCACGCCCGACCTGGGCTCCTCCACCGACTCTGTAGCCTCCGCGTCCACCACCAGTGACGTTTCCGTGGAATCCAGTAAGTTCTCCCTGCGCTCCTGAAGCCCCCTGGGTCCTGGGGCCTCTGATCCCCCCCCAGGGGCCAGCCCTGGCGGGGCAGCTCAGCACTGTGTGGCCCCAAGCAGGCGCGGCCTGCCTCGTCTGCGGTGCGAGGGCGTGTCTGGGTGCACCTGTCCACGCGCCAGGGCGGCGGGCAGCGTCAGCCTCTGTGTTTCTCTCGGCAGCAGAGGCCACGGTCTGCACGGTGACGCTGGAGAAGACTCCTGCCGGGCTGGGCTTCAGCCTGGAAGGAGGAAGGGGCTCCCTCCACGGAGACAAGCCGCTCACTGTGAACAGGATTTTCAAAGGTGCGGTGTGCATCTCTTTGCATTCTCTCCACTTGCGGGCAGGTGTCCCACGGGCCTCTTAAGAGGCACGCAGGCCTTCCTGGGGCTGCATTCTGCTTTTCCTCTTTTTCCTCCTGGGCTCAGACACCCCCACAACCTCTCATTTTGAGACATGAAGCGGTTAAGCCCTGACTTTGGTACAGCGAGGCAGGGCTGGGGTGACGTGAGTGAGGCACTGGCCTGAAGGCACAAAAGTTAAGGGGGTATCAAAATACTCAGTCGCCAAGATTAAAAATATTTCAGGCAATATTTTTAAAAAAATCAAAATGAATGCCAAAAATCCATGATGAGCAAAAGTAGCAAAATTTTAAACGAAGGGAGGATTTGGTCCTGCACTTGCCTGACTCACCCTCGCCTGCCTCACCCTAGTCTAGGAGCCATTGGCAAATGCCGTGATGTTCTTTTGCGCCACGGGTGGGGATGGAAGCCAACCTGAAGTGGGGATCATCTGGATTTTCCCGAGAAAATCATGAATGACCTGTGGCTACCAGATAGGACAACCCCTGACTCTTTGCGGCTTCTCAACTCACAGAGCAAGGAGTTGTGGAGGGAGGAGCACTGGACGGGAGTCAAGTGGTCCAGCCCCAGCTCTGCCTCTAAATTTCTAAGTGACCCTTCCCTCTGGGCCTGAGGTGCCTCATCCACGAAAGGAAGTGCAGGTTTAATCTGAGTCCCAAGGGTCATTCCGGCTCTGCTTCCTGTTCTCCACCATCCCCTGTCGGCGATGGGTTTGGTTAGAGGAAGCTCCGCTGCGGCTGCTAAAACCCAAAGGGTAGACTGTCTCACCTGGCAGTTCTCTGGAATCCACGTTTATCAATTCTGGGGAAGATATTTTTGCTCTTGAAGGTTGACCTGGAATGGGCACGGGGTCTGGGGTCAAGAGACCTGGACTCCAGTGGGAGTTCTGCCACTGGTGGCAGCATGACCCCCGTCACTTTCCCACCCCAGTCCCATGTGCCTAGCCGGGAGGAGCCTGTCACCGGCAGGGGATGTGGCACTTTGGAATGTAGATTCGGGAGCCAGAAAGCCTGGGTTCAGATCTAAGCCCCATCACTCCGCAGCTCTGAACCCCTGGGCGGGTTAACTGGCCAAGGAGACTAAGGTTGACTCACTTGTGAAAAGGGAACGGATAATAGTATGCACCCCATGCATTATTGTCACAAACACAGGGCATTTAGCACGGTGCCTGCTGCATAATAATTGCCCAATACATTAAAAAAAAAACTTTTTTTAAATTTTTAATTAAAAATTTTAAAAAATTAATAGAACACAAGGAATGTTACATTAAAAAAAAAAACAAAAAACCATAAGAGGTTCCCATATAACCCACTCCCCACATCATTTTTGTAAATTCTACAATACATTTTAACTATAGCTGTTATGGTAATTATTATTTCTTGCTCTTCAGTATTGGTGACAATCACTGTGTCAAAGGAATGGGAAATTTTTCTTTCAGTGTAAACGGTACAACAGCACTGCTCCCACGAGCAGTTTGGAAAGCATGGGAGCCACCTAAGATTATGTCTTTATGTGGCCTTACAGAGGGGGTCCTTTATGTGGCCCAGGGGGTGTCGCCAGCTGTTCAGAGCAAAAGCATTGTGAAGATCTTGCATGAAAACTCACTCGCTCCCTTCCCTGAAGACATAGTGAGAAGAGGGGAGCTCGCACGTGAAGGGGGCGGCTGGGGCCCAGGGGCTTTGGGGAGGATTGGGCGCCCCCAGAGTCCTCTATGACCTCTGGAAGTCTCCCCAGGCAGGCTCTGGCTTGCAGCTGCCTGACAGCTGCCTCTCTCCCCTGGGACAACATGGGGTACATCTTTCTCAAGGACCACAGACACCTGGTGTCCCAACTTTCAAGAAACCTTTTTTTAAAAAATTTATTTATTTATTTCTCTCCCCTTCTCCCCCTGCCCCAGTTGTCTGTTCTCTGTGCCTATTTGCTGTGTGCTCTTTGTCTGCTTCTGTTGTCAGCGGCACTGGGAATGTGTTTCTTTTTGTTGCGTCATCTTGCTGTGTCAGCTCTCCGTGTGGGCGGCGCCATTCCTGGGCAGGCTGCACTTTCTTTGGCGCTAGGCGGCTCTCCTTACGGGGGGCACTCCTTGCGCGTGGGACTCCCCTACAGGGAGGACACCCCTGCGTGGCAGGGCACTCCTTGCGCACATCAGCACTGCGCATGGGCCAGCTCCACACGGGTCAAGGAGGCCCGGGGTTTGAACCGCGGACCTCCCATGTGGTAGGCGGAAGCCCTATCCATTGGACCAAGTCCGCTTCCCTCGAGAAACTATTTTATGAGATGCCCCATTTTAGAACCACTATCTAGTTCCCAAGGAAATGGCACACCCCTTCCCAGCTGTCCCGGCTCCTCGGAGACCAGTAGTAGGAAGTACCTCTCCTTGTTCCCTTCTCACCTTGGAACCCATTATAAGCTGCTTCTCCCTCATCTCAGGGGCAGTCTCAGAACAGAGCCAGACAGTCCAGCCAGGTGACGAGCTCTTACAACTGGCCAGCACTGCCATGCAGGGCCTCACACGGTTTGAAGCCTGGAACATCATCAAGGCCTTGCCTGACGGCCCCGTCACTATTGTCATCAGGAGGAAAAGCCTTCAGTCCAAGGGGACCACAGCGTCTGGAGACCCCCAGGCAGAGCACCAAAGCCAATAGCATGTGGCCTCCCACAACTGCTGATTCTCAGGGTCTCTTCTACCTCCGCCCCGATGGGGGAAAGCCCAGACGTGCTTCCTGGCGACTGGTGTCCAGGACTGGGCCTTCAGGGGCACCACCCAGCAAGAGGGCTGTCCCCAGAGTAAGGGGAGTGCCACCCTGGGGTGGCTGACACCAACTGTAGACTTTGTATAGAGAGAGTTTAATGATAATATCACAGTGACATAAATAAAATGTGTTACAATCTGATATGAAATCCATGTCTTGCTTCGCAAAACGTTCCAGGGACCATGGCTGAGTAAAAGCCCACCCCACCACCGCACGTTTCTCTCTCTTACGGATCTCCAGTGTGGCAGGGTGGGGAGAGGCTGGGTCATCTCCACTCTACTTGTCAGCTGGAGCAACTCAAAGGCCAGGGGCTGGAACCATCTGACATCACACGTGCGTCTGGCAGTGACGGTGGCTGGGAACTCAGCTGGGGCCTTCGGCCCGAACACTTACAGGTGAGCTCTCCATGTGGCCGGGGCTTCCTCACAACATGGCGGCCGAGTTCCAGGATGAGCCTCCCAAGAGCGAGGGAGCGGCATGCTTCTACCACCCAACCTCCGCTCTCCTGCTCAGGGCCAGCACAGCCCACCCAGGTTTAAGAGCAGGGGGCGTAGGGCCCAGGCCGTTTTTAGGAAATACAATCTGCCACACAAAACGTTGGCAAAGTGGCTTTTGATTGGCTCGGAGAAGTGATCCTGGGCAAGGGTGAGACCAGGTGGTAGAGGAGGTGGGTGGAGAGGCGCACAGGCGCGGTCAGAGTGTGGACGACTGTGCCAGTGGAATGTGCCCGCGGGAGCAGAGAGGGTCAGGGAAAAGTTGCCAGCATTCGCCCTGCATGTGCCAAGCCTGGCGTTGACACTGTCTTTAGGAATCACAGGAGTCTCTCCAGCACCCTGAACTGCACCGTTGCAGTGACCAGAGCACCGAAGCCGAGAGTGTGCACTCCCTGCTGGACAGAGCAGAGACCCTCAGGCCAAGGCGCTCTCAAGTGCAGAGCATTGTGGGAAAAATATCTCCAGCTGTGGACCCAGGGAATATTCAGTTTGGTCATTTCTTCATGTCAGATTGCCAAGGACAAGGCAATGGGATTTCCTATAGCAGTAACCAGTATCTCCCGGCCAGAGAATTAGACCTTCCTCAGCCCCTGCTCCAGTGAAAACAACTATAGGAAAAAAGGCCACAGACAATGCATGAGAAGTGGTTATTCCCAGGCCAGTGTCTACTGGGCCCTGTTTAATGGAGTCTGGTGGCTTCTCCGGGGTCCGTTTCCTGCTGGTGGGCTCTGGGAAACCCAGCCAGGTCCCCACCTTCACGAAAACCCCGTTAGTGACTTCCTTAGAGTGGGCATCGGGTCATTGTTCTACTCAATCTGAGAAATAAGGCCTTGGAGTAGTTTATGTTCTTTCAGTTGAATCGCTCATCCCAATCTGAGTTTGTCAACCAGTGGATGCATACAAGATCACTTGTGAACATCCGTGTCAGCATTTTAGATTTAATAAACTCCGAAGATGAACAAGGTTGGACAACAAAAGGCATTTCTCCGTTTTCTCTCTGTCCTCCTGTGCACCTGCCCAGGGCTGGGCAATGGGGCCGTGGGGATAGGGCAGGCACATTCCTCGCCTCTAGAATCTTGCCTTCTGTGCACACAGTCACAGAGACATTTCCTACAATTGGCCAATTACTTTGAAACTCATCAAGCAGCCAAATGATGGGGGACCAGCCCAGGGAAGGAAAAAGTGGCTTTTCCTCAAGGGGGAAAGGTGAGGAAATGAATGAGCCCAGAGCTGGGCATGGGCCTGGGACATGAAGGTGCCCAGGCCAGGAGGCTCATCATCGGGAGGGTGCAGCAGCGTTTGAGGTTGAGGTCGTGCAGGTGGGGGAGGCCCCAGCCCTCCCTGTACCCCGTCTCTGACCTGTTTCAGAAAGTTCCCTCCTTCCCCAGCTGAAAGAGGCCACTCAGGGCATGGCTGCAGCCCCCGCTTCCCTCTCCAGGGCGGAAGGGTCACGTTTGAGCTCTATGATCTGGAATATGCACTTGAGATTTAGCTTTATTTCAGCCAACTTCTTCAGAGCTGAGGCAGTCACAGGGAGCAATGCAGTTGAAAATATTTCCAGGCATCCTCCAATACTGCAAAAATCCCTGCAAGTTAACTGCCAATTCATGGGGACTCTCCATCCTGGGCCTCGCTCAGACAGCCCTAGCTCGTCGCTGTGCACAGCGTTTCATTGATTCATACATCATCTCATTTGCACTGACTTTCAAGAAGCAGACTACACTGGGATTAGTATCCATGCCCCCGTATTTTCTTTTAAAAGACAAAACATCAGAGCACAGAGATGTTAAGAAATGGGTTCAAGAGCTCGATTTCTAACTCGTAGGGCTGAAACCAGGATGTTTTCTGCCCTAGTCCAGGGGGCCCATGAAAACGACAGCACCAGGCACGTGGGGGAACAGGGCAGGCAGAGGCCATCCACAGCACCCGGCGAGCCGAGTCCTTGAGAGGCTGGCCTTCCATCTAGCTGGACAGGGCTGGACGCGGTGGTGCCACCTTGGTAAGCGTACCGCCTTCCAGGGTGGTCCTTGGAGGGCCGTTGTGAAAGTGCTCCCTGGCTGGTGCCACTAGAATTGCTGGACTGAGGAGATCAAGTCACGTTGCAGGTCAGGACCCAGGAGAGAGGCCAGGAGATTTTACTGAATGAGCAAATAGATGAATGATCGAAATCTTACCAAATTCAGGAGTCCAGTGAAGATTTCTCACTGGGACCAACTTAATGGCAGGACTGTGGAATCTGTGCTGTTAGAGCACAGAAAGAAGTTGGTTTTCTACCGCCTTTGACACAAGTTTTTGTGTTTTAAAGAACTTGATCAGATCCCAGCACATTCAGGAGACAGTCACCCGTGACTCAGGTGTTGGAAATGAGTTTCTAGGACACAAAGGAAATGTCTGGATTTGGAGGAACAAGGGCTGAGGACTCTTTGGAAATTTCTTACGCAGGCAACAGAATCTGCGAGGACACTGGCCAGGCATGCAAGAGATCCTCCTTACAAGGAGGTGCTGGCCGTGGGGTGAGGCTGTGGGGGTGCCAGAGAACCGCTATCTGGTTTGCGTGGCCCCGACGGGGGAGAGGGACACGGGGTGGCATGGCTGCTGGGGCCCCTTCCGGACCGTGGGCCGCGCTCCCCAGTTCTGATGCCCAGGGGAGGGCACGGCGTCCGGGGTAGCGCAGCCGGGCAGGGAGGGCTGGCAGAGCGGGGCCTGCTCGGACAGGCCTGTGGCTGATCGGGGCCTGAGGCCAGCAGACGCCTCGCCTGGCCTCCATCACCGAGGGCCAGGAAGGACACACGCCTAGGGCACGACATTCTTCTCCCCAGACTTCCATGTGCAGCGACAAGCAGCTTTCCCAGTTCAGGACCACCTCCAGAGAGCACAGCCCCGAGCCCACAGACTCGGCCGGGGACAGGCTGGACCAACCCGATTTCCTGGGCACGTGAGTGTGAACTCGAGGAGGAGAGAAAGAGCGAGAGGAGCAACCCATTAGAACGGAAAAGCTCTGACAAAAGACGATTGAAACCATTTTTCTTTAACGCTTACCCCATCGGGGATGGGGGGACAATCTTGCACAGTGCTAGCAGGAAAATACGTCTTGGGGCCCGCAGCACGGCTCTGGGGGCGGCGCCAGGGGCTCGGAAGGCAGCGGATGGTTTTCAGTGTTTTTGGGATTCGGCTGATGGTCGTTTCGACCAACAGGGGAACACTTTCCTGAGAGTGACCAGCAGACACAGGCTTCGGACAGGGAAGCACTGCCCGGTGCCGCGCTGAGCTGCTGTCGGGCATGGCCAGCGCCTGGCCTGCGCTGCCCCAGGAGGCGTCTGGGTAGCGGCCAGGTGGAGGGCAGAGCGCAAGCAAGACCCCGCGCGGCCCCCTCCTGGATGGGGCCGGGCGGTGGCCGCGGGCTGCTCTTCTCAGAAGCTCGCCGTCCACTCTCCCGCCTCCCGTTCCGAAGAGCCACCTCCCGGCTCCCCGGCGCGATGCGGCGGTCGTGGGCAGCGGGCGGGCGGTCAGTGCCGGGCGCTCCTCACCGCCGCCCGAAGGTTGGCGTAGAAGGCGGCCATGCTGCGGGGGAAGAAGGCGTCCACCACGGTCCGCGGGAGGAGGCCGCTGAGGTCGGTGTGGAAGAAGGTGACCAGGCGCGCCTTGTCGGGCTCCCTGGGAAGGACACGGCCCTGTCACGCGGCGGGCGGCCACGGCCAGCGACGCCCCGCGCTCGCCCGCCGCTCTGGGCGTCGACGGAGAGGTGTCGCCAGGCGCCCAGGCCCTCGCAGGAGGCCGGGTGGCAGCTGCCCCTGCGGCTTGTTGTAAGGATGGATGGAGAAGACCTGGGGCGCGCCTGCTGGGCACAGGCGAGCGCTGGATCGAGGAGGCAAACACGCTGCCTCGACGACGGCCCGGGATCTGTCACCTCTCCCCGCCCGCGGTGAGGACTGTGGCCGCGCGCCTAGATGCCCGCCGCCTCCGGGCGAGTCCCCTTGCTTTAGCTCCTGTCCCCTGACACCGGAGACTCGTCTCCGCTGCCAGAAGGTTTTATTCAGGGACAATGCCCAAGCCTGCGGGAGGGCTCGAGCCTCCTGGCCTGGCCCCCGGGGCTCTCGGACCATAGGCCCTGCCCTCTTCCTCGCTCTGCTCCCCGCCAGCAGCCTCCCTCCCTCCCCTCCACGCCCCCCCAGCAGCCTCCCTCCCGCCCCTCCACTCCCCCCCAGCAGCCTCCCTCCCTCCCACCCCTCCACGCCCCCCCAGCAGCCTCCCTCCCTCCCGCCCCTCCACGCCCCCCCAACAGCCTCCCTCCCCCCTCCACGCCCCCCCAGCAGCCTCCCTCCCGCCCCCCCAGCAGCCTCCCTCCCTCCCTCCCCTCCACGCCCCCCCAGCAGCCTCCCTCCCGCCCCTCCACTCCCCCCCAGCAGCCTCCCTCCCTCCCGCCCCTCCACGCCCCCCCAGCAGCCTCCCTCCCTCCCGCCCCTCCACGCCCCCCCAACAGCCTCCCTCCCCCCTCCACGCCCCCCCAGCAGCCTCCCTCCCTCCTGCCCCTCCACTCCCCCCCAGCAGCCTCCCTCCCTCCTGCCCCTCCACTCCCCCCCAGCAGCCTCCCTCCCTCCCGCCCCTCCACGCCCCACCAGCTGCCTCCCTCCCTCCCGCCCCTCCACGCCCCCCCAACAGCCTCCCTCCCCCCTCCACGCCCCCCCAGCAGCCTCCCTCCCTCCTGCCCCTCCACACCCCCCCAGCAGCCTCCCTCCCGCCCCCCCAGCAGCCTCCCTCCCTCCCACCCCACCCCCCACCCCGCTCCACCTCTGCTAGGAACACGCCCCCTGCAGCCAGGCCCAGGGTCCCTCCATCAGCGCGTTGCTCAGGTGTCCCCTTGCCTGTGAGGCCCTTACTGACCCCCTCTAGACACAACCCTCCCTGTCCTGGCTTCATGTTTCTCCAAAGCATGGGTCAACATCAGGTAACAACCACACCTGACAGAACTACTGGTGTGTTTGGCTTTTATCTGTCTCCTGCTGCCCTCGCTAGAATGGAGGCTCAGAGAGGGCAGACGCTTGATCTGTTTTGAGAGATCAACCTCTAGGCTACGCTGGAGCCAGACGCCTGCATTTCAAGTCTGGCTGTATCACTTCATTGCTCTCTGGCTGTGTGACATAGGGCACATGACTTAACCTCTCTGGGTTCCCGTTTCCTTTAAAAAGCAGGGATACCAGCATTATAGCAGGGCAGCTGTAAGAATAAAAATGGGTTAATTTACGTCGAGCCCCTGGAAGAGTGCCTGACATGCAGCACAGCTATGTTAAGTGTTGGCTGCTGCTGCTGCTACGACGATGACGATGATGACTGCGGGGAGTGGGAAACACAGCCAGGGTATTTTCAAAGTAAAAGAATTTTACTTATGCTTAAAGTAAGCTTTCGAGAGAGGGTTGAAAAGCCAGCTCAGCAGGTTACAGAAAGGTGCTGGGCCTGGGAGTCTAGTAAAATCCCACAGTGCCAAGGCTGCCTGCTGGGATCGCGTGGCGAGGGCAGGCTCCCCTGGACACGTGTCCCAGGACACGCCCTGAGCGGTCATCGTTTTCAGGGTCGGCTTGGGTGGCTCCCAGGAGACACCAGGGAGTCAACTACACAGAAAAGCCCCAGTAAGAACCTGCCGGAGCCCAGCTCCGCCGCCGCCGCACGGCGTGGCCCGAGGGCCGCCCCCCAGCGCCCGGGCCGCTCCATCCCATTCCTCGACCATGCGGGAACGTGGACTGGCGACGGCAACGCGCTCAGCCAGGACACGGAGAGGAGACATGGGGCCCCATCGCCCTGCCAACCTCCCAGCCTTTGGCTCTGAAGCTCCCCGAGCCTCGGTTTCCTCCTCTGTTAAACGGGGCCGTGACACCTGACCCACCCGCCTTAGCAGGCCAGAGGGAGGATTCTCCAGATCGAAAACGACAAGAACGACCTGCCCCCACGCTTCCTTCCCATTCGCCAGGGACCGGCGCGGATCGCATCGTCGACGCGCACGCGACAGCGCTTGCAACGCCGAGGCCTTCGGAGCTGGGAGCGTCGTTCCCGCTGCGCATCGCATCCAGGTGCCCGTTTTGATGGCACAGCCGCGGGACGCGTCCCCGCCAGGCCCGGCGCGGCGCTCTTACCCGGGCAGAGGCTCACAGAGGCAGCCGCAGGGATGGTTAAATCCTCTCACGTACCCTGGCTTCGGAGGACACGACACATGCTCCACGTGGGTGGCTGGGGGGCAGGGCAGAGGGTCAGGGCCACAGGGTCGGGCCCCCTTTGCCCAGCACCCACGGGGCTCGCAGATCCGGGGACCAGGGGCCGCTTAAAGCTCGACCTCGCCCCCCCACGGCACCCCATCCCCTCCCTCACGCGCAGGCGCACACACAAGCCAGAGAGCAAAGAATATTCCGGAATATTCTGGAAGGCGGCCGCTGAAGGGATGAGAGGAGGAGGAGCCCAGCAGCCCGTGGAGCCCTTGGCGGCGCCGCCGGGCATCACTCACCGCTGGAGCTGAAGCTTCCGTCCTCGTGTTCCTTGACGAGCACCAAGTCCACGAAATCTCTGGGAGAAATGAGCCTCATGGCGGCCGAGGGCGTGGTGGTTCTGCTCACGCTCAGCGTCTGCAGCGGCAAGGCAGGCCCCGCTTGCCCACGGCCGGACCTCTCTCCCCAGCCCTCCCGGGGCTCATCCACCCGCGCCCCCCTCCGGGGCCTGGAAAACGGGGATGGCATTTGTGGACGGGGCCACAAACAGCAGGCCACGAAACACCCCTCGTTCGTAAGATGGAGGGCTGCGGCCCGGGCCTGGCTCCACACAGGGCCACTTGGAGGCGTGCGCACGAGCTCGGAAGAGCTGTCATTTACCGAGCACCCAAAGCGCGAGCCTGGCTGCACCAGGGTCTCAGGTGTCCTACAAAACCCCGACTGACAAGCGTTGTTGACCCACGTGACGGGGCAGGGGCTCGACCAAGGTGAACGAATCTGCCCGCGGAGCCCCCGGCAGGGACGGCACGTGGGGGGCAGGCCTGCGCGGAGGCGGCTCTGGGCGCGTGTTCCGGGAGGGCCCCCCGTCTAAGGCCCGCGCGTGCTGGCCTGAGTGAGCTCCTCCGGCACGTGCACCCCAGTGGCTTCCTGTCTCTCCCTGGTCCCGTGGAGCACCCCTGGAGCCTTGCCCGGCCTCAGACCCTCCACTCTCCCTCCCAGGGACCGACGGGTACCGCGCAGCCACCCCGCGCTCTATCCCACCAGCCCCTCCTCCTGCAGGGCCGCACCCTCCCAAGGTCCCAGCAAAGCGCAGCCGGCCCGAAGGCGGCCCAGGCCTGGGGAGGCGTCTGGGGAACAAGGGGACTGGCGAAGCTCTCCTCTCCACCGCCCCTTTGGGTATGGAGGTTTGTGGCGCTCCGTGTCACCGAGGAACCTCTGGCCTCGGGGTCTCCACAGCAGGTGAGCAGGTTTCCCCAGGGCCCCTGGCACTTTCCAAAGCGGGTACGAATCAAGGTTCAGGCGAGTCCACACCGCGGGCCACTTCTTCCTGAAAGGACCCTGAGCACTGCTGCACGCCCCCTTGCGCTTCCCCCCTGGAAAAAGGACAGCCTACCCCACCTTCTGGAATCTTCCTCCCATGCACTGTCCCGGGCATAAAATCCCCCAGGGTACCCAAGCGATGATCAGGAATATTGGTCTCAACACGGAATCAACCGTTCCATAAGGGTGACAGAATTTCATGCCTTTTTGCTCAAGCATATTTCTATGAAAAGTTAAAGCGTGGCATTAGAAACAAGATAATTTTGCCTTTTCTGAATTCTGGTACCTCATAGGGGGTGGCAAAAGTGATGATTTTTAAACACCTAGCCATATGCCTTCTATCACTGATTACTGCCAAAAAATGCATCATTCTGAGGGCAATTGTCTAGAGACAAGGCCAGAGGGGACACTGGCACAGACAAAAAGGCAGTGGCATCATGTTATAAATGCAGCAAACTGGCAGCATGGTTTTGTGTCCCACCCACCCATCCGTCCATCCATCCACCCACCCATCCATCCGTCCATCCAACCACCCACCCATCCATCCGTCCATCCACCCATCCATCCATCCATCCATCCATCCACCCATCCATCCAACCACCACCTTTCTTAGAATTAGAATATTTGATATTTGTCAAAATCATGCTGAGAAATAACCCCCTAGAAGGAAGGGCCACGTCTTCATTGTTTCAGCGATAACAAAGAACTACCACTTGTTAGTTGCTTCTCGGCTTTCTGTAAACCTGAGTTTGCCAGTAGCCCATACTTCCCCTTCTTTTTATGGTTGATGTCTACTGGAGGCTGCATCTTTGTTAGCAATGAGTTGTGTTTTCATGGATCCATGGATTAATTAGAAAAAAGGGCTCCCATTCATCTCACTGAGAGATGCCAAGTATTTTATCCTTCATAGTTCTTCATCAAAATGTGTAATATGATCATGTTGCTTTAATAACTTGCAATAATAACTCACTCCAGATATTTTTAACACTTAAAAGCCTATGGAGACAGGAGAGAAACAATTTTTAAAATAATTTTTAAAAATTATTGGTGCAGAGTGGTACAGCAGTGATCAGTAAGACTCTCAAGGATAGATGCAGAGACTGTGATGGTTGATTTTATTTCATTTTGGCCAGGTTATGGTGTCCAGTGGTTTGGTCAAACCCTGGATTAATTGTTGTGTGGAGGTATTTCATAGATGGGATTAGCGTTAGTTCAGTTTAATGAAAAGAATTACCCTTGCTTATGTGGGTGGGCCTCGTCTAATCAATCGGCGGTCTTAAGAGGGAGATGTGAGGGGGCCAGGGATCAGAAGGCATTTTTCCAAGACCACACCCTCCACTCCTTCCAAGTTTCCCAGCCAAAGAAACTTGGACTCAGACTTCAATTGCAATTTCTAGTCTCTGGCTTGCCAGAATTCTCCCTTGCCAGCTGCCACGGTGCACGAGCCAATTCCTTATAATAAATCTCTCCCGTATCCTGCTGGTTCTGTGCCCCTGGAGAATCCTCACTGACACAAGGTTATCAGTGTAAAATTCAGTGGACTAAGTGGAATGGAAGCTTGAGTTCATGGGGAAAAATCGATAGAAGGCTTCCAACTATTTAAGAAAAATTTGCTCATACATTTAAAAATACATATGGTAAAAAAAAAAAAGACAAAAACAAGTGACAATAGAAAAGAAACCAAAAGAAAAATGTATGACTTCTTTACACGTTTTAATACATGCTTATACTATTTAGATATATCTAAAACGATGTTGTTTTATTTTAAATTGCCAGATTTATTACATGTCAAAAATAATACCTTTTGCAACTTAAAATTTAGATGGTAGCTCAACGTTAGCTCTCAACGAGTGGGGGACGACACAATTCCTCAAAAATCTGTTGGGGATATGCAAGCAGACAGTTGGAAGAGCCCTGCAGGAGAGGATAACTGGGGCAGGCAGGGGATGGGGGGTGCTCTGGGCTGCCACTGGGTGTCAGGCACTGACGGTCCAGTGTGACCTGGTTCAGCAGCTCCAGGCAGGGAGCTGGCCTGCTCCAGGCAGAGAACAGCTTGGACCACTCAGCAGAGGCGAGCCCCCCTGGTACTGGCAAACTCAGGAAAAAGCAGCAAGAGGGTCATTTGTGAGGCGTAGGCGGAATCAGGCCAGGGGACCCAGCACTGGAGCTGGGGCACAGGCAGGGCAGAGGTGTAGAAAGCGGTCCTGTGGCCCCTCGAAGAGGTGCCACGTGCAGGGGCTGGGCGCCTGGCTCTCACTTACTGCCTGTGAACTCAGGCATGTCTCTTTACCTTGATCAAACCATTTCTGTCCCTTGGCCTTGGTTTAAGCGCTCTGAGCACGTGGCATAGTATAAAGTTCCATGAAAGACAGCTCGTATCATTGTAGGCAATGCTCCGGCAGCTCAGGTATCATCTATAATTTTGGGGGCCTTTCAGGTTCTCTCTGTCCCATTGGCTGTTGTATCAAGACAACGAGGTACAAACATGCTAAAAGTACGCAGCTTCTTTTACCTGTTTTTTTAAAATGTATAATCCATGGTTTTTATTTTAATCACAATGCTGTGCATTCATCATCACAAATATTTCAAACATTATTTCACTACTCCAGAGAATTCTATATATGGTCATTCTGCTAATTTCATTAGTATTATGTTTTAAGGGTTTTATAACTCATGTTTCCTAAACGCCAATCATTTGTGTGTAATTATTTGCACACTATCTTCACAATTCTTTGCCATCTCTGGGACCACCTAACCTATTATTCACTTAGTAGTTGTCTCCAAAAAAATAATAGTTTATTTTAAATGGGGAAACCATTTAACTTCTAGAGTGGGGGCAGAAAATGAATCGCTTGCCATCAGTAGATGGGAACTACAAAACAGCCACAAGGACTTGTTAGATTCTAATTCTCATTCTGAGCTGGAGGTCAGCTGTTGGTTTTGCTCTCGAGGAGATTAGCAGGCACTAAGCAGGAGTTAGCGGTGTGTTCGCACCTAGCTGAGACTTTCCCCACCAAGTTATCAGAGAGATCACAGGAGAACTGAACTAGAGTAACTTCACAAACGGATTCAACTTTGAGGGCAACAGACTTAAAACCACCCTGTGTACATCAGGGATAAAAGCCGCCCTTCCGGAACCACAGGCAGGAGCTGGGAATGAAACGTGACTTCTAGGTCAAGGCTAAGCACCCCAGGTACGACCAGATGAATCTTGGAAGTTTCACATGCCATCTGCCTAAACACCCCACAGGGTGCCACGTCCACAGATATAAAAAATCAACTCACTGTTCAAGCTGAACCGGCTGGAAGTGTTTCTGCAAAACAACTTTCTTATTAGCCTTGGCTACGCTGATTTTTTTTTCCTTTCTGAACTTCTGTAATCAAAATAAGACAGGATCTTACAGCTGGAAGGATTCCAAGGCAGGACCATGCAGAGCTGGGCTGTCTCGAATGGTAGTGATGTGGGCTATGGGTGGAAGGCTCTTTGTCTCTTCAGAGATAACCTAAGCTGTTTGACTTGAGTGTGGAACCGTAAGAGGCTGCAGTCCTGCCCTTAGGGACAATGGCAACGGCTGCAGTCCCAGGAAACAGTTTAACAATGCAAGGGCTATAAACTTTAAGTATTTAGGGGAAATGCAAAAACCAAATATGCTAAAAGCTTATCTAGAATATCTGGAGTCCATGCTAAAAGCTTACCTAAGATGTGGAAGATATATATGCTAATTGAAGCCTATTGAGAACTGAAACAAAGGGACCATTTGGCCTTTCCTCTCTGTATAAAAGACGTTTGAAAATCTTGTTCGGGGCTCGGGATTCAAACTGAAAGCTCCCAAGTCCAGCTGGCCATCAATACACCATTTTTCCTTCTCAAAATCATTCCTGAGTCCTGGCCTCTCTATACTCAAATAATTGAACTTCTCTCAAATTCTACAACAGTAGCCACTAGGGAAGTTAATTTATTCAAATGAAATAAAATGAACAGTTGATTTCCTCGGTGACCACAGGGCGCAGGTCACTACCATATTGGCCAGGGAAGTTACAGAACTCATCCATCGCTGCAGAAAGTCCTACTGGGCAGCTCTGGTCCAAATGGCACACATTTAACCAAAGGAGAGACCCTAACCCGGAAACCGACACTTGGCTGGGCCCCCCAGCTCCAGAGAACCCCGACCCCCGGGCCAGGGCTCTGTGCGTTCATTACCTCAAAGGGCTAAAATTTCAACCGAGAGCTGATGGGCGGAACCCCGGAACTGCCTTTGACACCCCCTGTGCACCACTATCAGCTGCGGCCGCGTTTTCTCAGCTCTGTTGAGCCCCTCTGCCTCTGTGGGCCTGTCGCGAGCAGGGTGCAGCCTGGGTGCCGGCAGCCTGGGTGCCGACCTCTCCGCGGGGGCGGGTCAGGTAACGGATCAGGGGCCAGGCTGGGGACCACACGCTCGGAGAGACTTACGTCGGTGATGCTCTCGACGATTTCGAAACTGGCCACGTTCTCGTCCCACTTCTCCCGCAGGCCCCCAGCCACCGGCTTCACGCAGTCCCACACCTCCTCCGGGGTCCCCCACACGACGCCTTCTCCCCTGTACCTGGAGCACAAGAGGGAAGCCGACCCCCCAGCGTCAATCAGACTGCTTTCCTGCGAGGAGGCACAAGGCCGAGCGGGGTCTGAATCCCTCCTTGGGGCAGCCTTGCCCAGAAAGGGCTGGCATTTCCTGGCCACCACCCCTCAGGGCTGCACAAAGGGACAGAAGGCTGTCCCAAGAACGCGGTTTGCTGAAGACGATTCAGCTCGGAACAGGAGGCCATGCTTTTCTGGAGGAGGGACTGGAGCCCTGGGTGCCCGGGCTCTTCCTTGAAGCAAGCGCTTCAGGACGGCCGGAGGGGGCGGCGCGGCTGGCCACCTGGCCACCTTCCAGCAGCAGCACTTACAGGTTGCCCGGGAACTCGTCCGACGGCCGCCAGGACACGGACACGCCGTCCTGTCAAGAGGCACAGAAGCGGAGGATTTTTAGGTCCGGCAGGGCCCTGGGACATCGCCTGACTCCACCCGGGCTTTACAGACCAAAGGAGCCCACGCCTCCCGAGCCGCAGCCCCACAGTCACCCAGCACCGCGTGCCCACCGGCCCCGGGCTGGCCTCCGCAGCCCTGCGCAGTGGAGCGGGGAGAAGGGATCTTCACCCGCCCTGAAAGGTGCCAAGCATTTGGTTTCCTCGAGAAAGTCCAAGCTATTAATTAAAAATAAAATATAAGCACAAGTATTCCCATGCGCCCCTCTGGGAACGCCAGCGGGGGCGAGCTCTAAGGAGCCGAGGCTTTGGAGCCTGCTGCTTCCGGTTCCAGTCCTAATCGCCAGCCAGGTGATCTTGACAAGACCCCCAGGGAAAAGCTCAGCTACTTAACGCCGGGGGTCCCTACGCACACCAGGCGCAGTGTTCATCAGAGAAGGAACCCCCATCGGATACTCTCTGCAGCCCAGCTGCGGGGGGAGGCGGAGCCGAGGACAGTGGGGAGAGGACGAGCCCGGGGGCTTGGAGGACCGCGGCCCCGGGCTGCAAAGGACCCCGCGCCGCCCCTCACTCACGTTTTCGCGGCAGACCCTCCAGCCCGCCGCGTCCCGCCGGTACCGCAGGACCTTCTGCGCCACCGCCTCGCCGGTCTGCGCGGCCCACGCGGGGTCCATCGCGCCGGCGGCTGCGCGCAGGCCGCGGGCCGAGGGAAGCCGCTGCCGCCCCGCCCCGGGCCCCGGCCGCCGGGGATTGGCGGGGCCGAGGTGGCGGGGCCGGCCCGCGGGTGGCGTCACCGCCCGCCCCCGCGGGGGTGCTGGGAGGGGCCCCGGAGCGGGAGCCGCGCGTGCGTCCGGCTCCAGGAGGGTGGCGTGGCCCTGCGGGCGGGCTGGCCCCAGCCGGGCGGGGCCGGGTGGCGCTCGCCCCAGAAACGGGCTACCGGGGGGCTCCGCCCCGGGAGGGGCCGGCAGGCTGCGGGACCTGTGGGGGGCCGGGGCCCGGGAGGGGGGCGGCGGCGCGCGGCCGCGGGGAGAAAGGGGGCCCGAGGTGAGGGGGTGGAGGTCTCCGCGGCTGGGTATGTGGGGAGCAGAAGAAGCGGCAGAATCACCACCCCCTTTGTGGCCTGCGCGGCTGCTCGAGGCTGAGCTTGCACGGGGCGCGCCTCGTGGGAAGCCGAGCTCGGCCCTGGCAGGCTGTGGCTGGAATGCCTGGCGGGTCTTAGTGGGTGCGCCTGGGTGGGACCCGAGCGGTTCTCCGCTGCCTCCCCTTTCAGCGCCGCACTCAGTTAAATACTTGCCAAGGGCAACGCTGACTGACGGCTGTCCTTGTTTTCTTTCTTTGTGTGAATGCGCTCGTTGTTTGTTTCAAAGTTGGAAAGGGATGTTTGGAAGAGTGGTGTAAACAAAGTGACACAGGAAACCCCCTTTTGGAGGAGGCGCTGGGCTGCCAGGTTGTGATGGGGGGTTAGGGAGCCCAAGTCCTGAACCCCAGTGCACTCCCTGCTTGCTGTGGGGCTTGGGGCGGGTCCCTTAACCTCTCTGAGGCTGTCTGTCCAACAGTGAAATGGAGTCATAATGAACGTCTCCCAGCACCATGGTGAAGGGCAAGAGAACAATGCACAGCAATATTCCCAGAAGCCATTTTTTAAAAGGCATAACTTATATAAGAAATTAAGCACATCAAAAAGGTCATTAAAAGTCAGAATATTAACTGGGGGGAAAAGGGAACAAATTTACCTGAGAGTACATTTGCCTCCTGTCTGTGACTAGGAGTTAGGTAAACACAGAGTATCCATTTAGTGGGATATTATGTATCCTTTGAAACAACAGTGGCCCAGATGAAAGAAAGTTTGCTAAGAGGTGGAGCTGAGCAGACAAGAAATGCTCGTTACAGCCAGCACATTGGCAGCTCTGGAAATAGGTACTGATCTCACCAGAGAAATTTCCTCTCAGTAGCTGAAATAAATGTATGTAAAACTTAATTAAATATTAAGTTCTTGTCCGTGTCTACTCTCAAAAGGCTTTATAGATACATATACACACGCATATAGGGAAAGCGATCCATTATAGATATACATAAACGGAAGGGGGAAAAAGAGCAAATTGAGTGACAGTGTGGATAAGAAAGCCACAAACTAGAGACAAACATATGTGCTTAGAATATTTGCTTTAGAGGGGTACAGAATAAACGGGTAACAGTGGAGAGTAATACCATGGGATGTTTCCTTGTGATTTAAATCATATGTACTATTTATTTTCATTACTAATGTATAGGACCTTTAAAAATAATAAATATCTCATTTTAAAAACTCATCGGAGCAATACTTCTGTGAAGCTCTATTTCTGAGAACTTCTCAGTTGGGGGCCTATTAAAATTTTATTTGGGGGATGTAACAAGCAGAGTGGAAGCAAGCCTTGCTGTAGAAAGTGACTTGTTAGATATCGATCATTTAAGAGACTTCTAAACCTAGCAAAATGGGCCATGGAATGTGGGCTTTAAAAATGTGAAATTTAGTGTCCAAATGAATGTGATCGACCCCATTGACATTTAGCGTTACAAGAGACGGTAGTCTTTGCTCCCAGGAAGTGGGAAGCCCTGGCTGTAGGACCTATTTGGAGAAGAAAACTATTTATCCCCTAGACCAATGGCAAACTGGCAGCAGGAGGCGCCTGAGGTGAGGGCAGCCCTTGCGCAGCCTCTGGTCGGCCTAGCCTCTGGAGGCCACACAAGGTGGGGTGGGCCCTGGCTGGTGCCCAGGGGTGGGAGCGGCTGGCGATCTAGTTTGCAATCTGTTGAGGCTGCAGTTCAGAGCTGAAGAGGAAGGAGGAGTGGCTGAGCCCTGGAGACTGCAAGGATCAGAGCCTCTCCTGGATGTCCCCCAGCCGCGGGGTCACCCAGTTGTCCAGAGCAGACCCCACTGAAGTTCTAGTTGAAAAAATATGTGCATATAGCATAGGGGACCCTTAGACTCAACGGCTTAACTTCGCCCTCTCACTCAAGCCACCTCCAGACCTCTGCAGGGAGGGGCCAGGGGTCCAGTGCTGGAATTCTAAAAGCACCCCAACAGAGTAGTTGATTTCTGCTCAAATATGGAGAATTGCATGCATACATATTCTATGCATAGATATATACCTGCTAAGGCAGGTGTGCTGACAATGTTAGTCTATAGGTGTTGCATATTTGGTTATTCAGCCTTGCCCTAGCTAATTTAACTCGGCACTTACTATATTTTGCTAGCCTACAGCACTTTACCTGCTTTGTGCCATTTAACTTTAACAATGAGACCATTACATGAAGACGTAGAGACTTTTATCCCCGTTTTACAGGTTAAGTATCCAAGGCCACATACGCAGTAAGGGGCAGCTGTGCCACACACTCAATTCCTTCTTCCAGAACCCACATGTATTAGTCAGCCAAAGAGTTGTTGATGCAAAATAACCAGAAATTGGTTGGTTTTTATAAAGGGTATTTATTTGGGGTGGGAGCTTACAGATAACTTATAAAGCATGAGTTAACTTCCCACACCAAAAATCTATCTTCACGTGTTGGTGCAAGATGGCTGCCGACGTCTACGTGGGTTCAGGCTTCCTGGGTTCCTCCCTTCCAGGGTCTTGCTTCTATCTGGGTTCAAGTTTCCTTTCTTACTGGGGCTGGCTTCTCTTTCCTCTCTGTACTTAGTTCCTGGGGCTCAGCATCAAACTCCAACCAACCCCCCCAACTCTGTCCTTTGCCATGCCTTATATCTGTGAGTCCCCACCCTATGCCCACCAGTGCCCTAAAGATGTGGCCCAATCAAAGCCCTAATCATAACTTAATCACGCCCAGGTACAGACCAGATTACAAACATAATCCAATATCTATTTTTGGAATTCACAACCATATCAAACTGCTATACCACATTTTTAATCATAATGCTTTACTGCCTCCCACTTCCTATAAGGGGATGCAGTGTTTACCAGGAAATGGGCAAAGAGTCAAAACAACAACCTACAAACCCTAAAAAGAAGGAAAGACCAAACTCACGCACACACATGTGTGTACACACATGTGCATATACACATGGAGGGGGTGGAGAATGAGCGTATAAGAAATAAGCATATAAGGGGATGTTAGTGTTTACAGGGATGCAGAAAGCTTTTCTCTACTGCCAGGCGTTCGCAAATCCTGACCACCATGGGTGACCAAGGAAAGGATCCTTAATGGTCGCCAGGCTCTCATGATGAGCCTCCCTGGCGCCGAGGGATCTCTACCAAGTACCAGCTGATGATGTAACTAGAAATGACCTTGAATAAAAGGTTCAACTCGGACCAGCAGAATATCCCTGTTTACATATAATAACAGGAGTTAAAAATGCTTTTTGACCTAAATCAAGGGGTAAATGGAAAGGACAAATGAGTTTTTATGGCTATGAGTCTCTAAAAAAGAGTCTGGAGGTTATCATAGGGGTTGCCCTTATGCACACCTGAGCAGAGTCTCAGAGACAGATAAAGTAGATACAACCCCAGGTATTGGTTCTGCTGAGGACTACAAAGACCCACAGGTTCTATGGTCATGACAGATGGAGTTCACTGCCATGTCAGTTGGCCCTTCTTTGAAGTTGGTGTTTCTGCGTGATGGAGCTGGACTCAGATGTGACCTCTTTTCACAAGCCTTTCCTGTTACTTTACCAGAATTGTAGTTGGTGCTGGGGTTTAAGATATATCTAGGGGATCTGAATCTCTGGACTGACCATATGATAGCCAGGCCCTGAGCCTCAACAGACTTCAGCTCCTACACTCTGGTTTATTGGACTTACCCCACTCAGCTAACATGGAGTTGAAGAATGTCAACCACCACACCAGGGAGCCAAGAGTGCCTACAACTGAATGCAGGAGGATTGCATCCAGCATCCATGTGGAATCTAAGCCCCCTCTTGACATAGATGTGGAATGGACACAACCAATCCAAGGTCCACAGGATGGAGGAATAGAGTAAGGATTAGAGTGGACTTACTGATATGCTATTCATGAACTATTGTGGTTAGTAATCGAAGAAAATGTGGCATTGGTGTGGAAAAAGTGGCCAAGGTGGCTGCTGGGTGCGAGGAATGGGAGGAAGAGATGAGATGTGGAGGTGTTTTCAGGACTTGGAGTTGTGCTGCAGGGACAATTACCGGACATTGTAGATCCTTCCATGGCCCACTGGATGGAACGTGGGAAAGTGTGGGCTATGATGTGGACCATTGACCATGAGGTGCAGCGATGCTCAGAGATGTATTCACCAAATGCAATGGATGTGTCATGATGATGGGGGAGAGTGTTGCTGTAGGGGAGTGGTGGGGGGGGGAGGTGCATGGGGACCTCATATTTTTTTAATGTAATATTTTTAAAAAATGAATTAATAAAAAAAAAAGAGAAATTCGCTATATTTCCTGGGTGCTCTTGTCCTGAGCTCTGTGACCAGAGCAGATTTTGTTATGTAAGTGTTTACAGGAGAGATTTTAAATAACTCCTCAATAATAGTTTGACCAAAGGGCAGAGATTGCCTCCCTTCTCATTTCTTATTCTTACCATTATTAAAAAACCGAAGGAATATTGTAGAAGCACGATCATGCAAAGGCATCAGAGCAGTGTAGTTTAGGCGCTTACTGTTCAGACAGAAATGTCTGATTTGCATGTGGTGCTTTTGTTGGGAGCCTGTACGGAGACTGTTCACGGTGATGCCAGCTACTGCTAACAGAAAAATCAGCTACTGCTAACAGAAAAATCAGCTACTGCTAACAGAAAAATCAGCAAAGGCTAGACTAGATGACTGATTCACATAAGACAGAATGCAAACGGCTGGTCAACAGAGGGAAATATGCTAGTGATCAAAGAAGTGCAAGCTAATTAAAATAAGGAGGTATATATTTTTTTCACCTGATTATATAATGTGATGATATCGAGTACTGTATTGGTGACACTGTAAGAACAATGGTCCTCTCGTGTCTGCAGGGGGATTGGGCATGGGTCTGACATGTGAAACTAACAGAGGAGCAGCAAGTAGAATTGATGATGATATGCTCATCCCCTATGGGCCAGCCATTTCTTTCAGGAATGTTAGTACCTGCTTCTAAGTAAATAGTGGCACGTGTGCAGTGGAAGGCATATAAAAGATGTTTCGTGAAATATTTTTAGTAGCAGAGAAGTGGAAATAATTTCAATATCTATCAATAAGAAAATGGATAAGTATCATGTAGTTTATTCATAAGATGAAATATTATGCCACAGTTGTATTGTTAGCTTGATATATATATTTCTCCAACAAACCCCCAAAATATAAATATGTCCAATGATCCTATAGTATGATAGCATTTACTTAAGTAAAATGAACTGACATAGTGTTTATAGATGGATATGCATATAATTTACACACACATATAACTATAAAGAACTAGCTGGATGGAAATATACGAAACTCTTGTTAGTGTAAGGAGAATGAGACTTAGTGTCACCAAAACACAGACTTCGATTACATCTGTAATTTTTAAAATTATTACTACTACTAACTAAATGGCTAGATGGAATTAAAATTTCAGCTCCCAGCGGGAATATAGGTGCTTGACACACTATTCTTTCGACTATTCTGTATTTTAAAACTTTCTCTAAATTAAAGACATCACTGAGTACTAAATGCCCGGGTGAGACTCTTAGTTCCATCCTGTGTGCCCAGGTGAGACACTGACTGTCCCCTACTCCCTGGGGTGTGTCCCCACACCCCCACGCAGCCACAGGTGTTCCCAGCAGGGCCCGGGGGCAGGGCCAGCCAGGCTTTTCAGAGATGTGATTCCCAGGGCAATGTGGGACATTTAATTTTGAGCAGACTCCTGGAACTGTTGTGGCAAGAAATTTGGAAATCTGTACCTCCCTGTTCATGCATCTGGTATTATTTGTACCGACTTTTTCCTTCTGTTTAGAATTAGCAGCAGACCTTGGGATGCGATTGTATTCCATGCTATTCGTGCTTCATTCATTAGTATGGCAGCTGCAGGGGCTGAGGCCTCCGACCTGAACCACAAGGAAGTGAATTCTGCCACCACCACGCGCTTGGAAGAGAGCCCCGAAACTCAGGTGGCATGCCAGCCCTGGCCGACACCTGGCTTGCGGCTCACCGGGACCCTGAGCTGAGGACCAGCTAAGCCGTGTCCAGACTTCTGACCCATGGAAACTGCAAGAGGATAAAGTTGTGTTGTTCTAAGCCATCCCATTTATGCAGCAATAGAAAAATGAATACGTTATCTATTACGTGGCAGTTACTGGCAATGCAGAAATGAATAAAACACCGTTCTTGCTCTAAGGGCACTCACAGTTTGGTGGAGGAAACAGAAAAGTAAAATTCTAATTAGAGTGGAATTACTGTGGAAACGTGAGTAGGGGCGCGTTCCTCGGGAACCATGGCAGGTGGGCCGATGGAACACATTCTGGGGCGATGGGCATATCAGCTTGGTGGGGCTGGGCCCTTTGCAGGTGGCTGGACCGCAGGGTGCATTCGAGAACGTGGTAGTGGAGAACGCTGAGCAAAAGGCAGGGGAAGGCGTGGCCATCATAAGGAGCCACTCAGAATGCCGTGGCCAGAGGGGGGTTCTGCCCTGAGGCAGGCACAGCCATCGCAGATGGCAAGCCGGAAATAACGGGGTTACAGAAGGATGCCCCTGGTGTCTGGGTAAGTTGGACTGGAAGGGCCATGGAAACTCCTTGGGAGACTGCTATGCCATTATGGAAAGAAAAATCAAGGGCCTGAGCTAAAGTAGAAGCAGGGCAGTGGAGATGGTGAAGCAGAAGTGGATTTGAGAGATGCTTGGGAGACAGACTTTGGCCATTGATTGAAGTCAGACCCGTGCCTGCACGTCAAGCTCTGATGACCAGCGGATGGTGGTGCCATCCATTGAGTTAAGGATTCAGATCTCATGGTGCTGATGCAGTGAATGTGCTTTCATGGGCAGTAGTCTTTAGATTGTCTAGAAAGCACACCTTGCAGATGTAGTAATAGCGTATGTTAATAATATTACTTAATTAACCCACAAGGCCAATCCCTTGCTTAGAAATGTTCTACCCTTTGGCAGGCTGTCACTCAACAGGACCGCTCGATGGTTTGTTCCTGATTAAAATGACTATCTCTAGACATAAAGCCCAAGGACCATTATCTACCTAATTCAAGCTAGACCCACGAGGTGAAAAAGCAGAGATTTCTGAAGATGTTTGTTACTCTGGCCCCAACTGAACCTGAGGCCAGCTGGGTTCCCATCCTTCCCCATAGAGGAGCCAATAAATTCCCTTAGGGGTTTTTTGGTTTCCAATGCGAGCATCCTGGCTAATTCATACAGAGATACAGGCCAGTAAACAGAGTACAGTAAGCTCTGCATAAATGTAAGGTACTTTTGTCATTGCTAAACTGATTATTCACATGAACAAAGCCCTGGGAAGTCTTTTAGGGCAGCCACCTAATTCCCAGGTGCTTTTTATGGACTTGTGGGTTCTGGGAGCTAAAAGGGAGCCTAAGAATGCATACAGTTCACACGTAGGACTGAGGACAAATGCTGACGGCTCAGGCGAGGCCCCCGATCTGGACGCGGTGCCTGGCCCGCCAAGACTTGTGGGCATCCCTGGTGGAGGCAAAGAAGGGATCTGCTCTCGAAATGACGCCCAGATGGGCTGGAGGAGCCGCTGTGCCCTGGACACAAGGGCACCCGGGGAAGTGACCTGTTGGGTGGTGGTCGTGGCCCCGTGGGTGTTAAGGCTGCGGCAAGCAACCTCCGAGCCTGACTCTGCCTCCTCGGGTTGAACACACCAGGCGCGCTTGTCTTTCTTTTTGGAAGAAGTACCTACATAGGCTGGATGTGAGGCCAGCACCAGCCCCCCCAAGGGTGACCTCCTCTCCGAGATGGGACACCAGAGGAGGGCACTAGACATTTGAACAGACCAGGGGCTCGGGCCCAGGCTCAGCCCTCTGGCCGTTGATCTGGCCCGTAGCCCCGGGGGATGGCTGGAGCGTGGACGGCGCCCTGGCCTTCAGCGGGCGCGGCGGGCACTGGAACTTTCGGGAGCCTGGCTTTTTGCGCACATATGTTGGCTTCTCGAGTTGCTCTTCGAGGCCATCGTTCTGGGACGGGTCGCGCATCCTTCGCGGGGCCCCGGGAGCGCGGGCCCGGCTTTCGGGCCTGTCACCAATATAAAAAGGAGGCTCCTGGTGAAGGTCTCTCAGTGAGCAGGAGTAGAGGGACTTCCGGGTGAGAACTCTTCCCGGAATCTCCTCCTCTTCTTCACTCAGCTGTGGGGACCACACCTGCTGCGCGTCCCCAGGGTAGTACTGCCCCACGTCACCTGAGCCTCCTGAGTCGAAACGTCCTCCCAGCCAGAAAGTCGGGCGGCCTTTCTTGTAAGAGTCACGTTCGCTGGCCGTGCGGCATCTGGGGGCGCGGGCCCTGTGCCCGTGTGCTGCCCAGACGGGGGCCCCAGGCCCACGGAGAGGAGGGCTGATCCCCCGAAAGTCTTTTCGGAAAAGCGGTTCCGAGCAAACGTCTTCCAGGTGTGCCTTAAAGGTGACAGGTGGGAGGGGTCTGTGTCGGTGAAGGTCGCCTGTGCTTGCACATGCACCTCGTGGGAACCTGCAAGACAGACGTGATTAAGAAGCCGTGGCCTCGGTGGTCTCAGAGCCCCCCACCTTTCAGCGCCGTGAGCTCAAACAGGGGTGCTCTCGGTGTGTTCCCGAACCTGGCTCTGCAGTGCCGGCGGGTGTTCTGTTAATGGGTGCACGGGCACATTGGGGATCTGGGCTCAATGGGGTTCTTTACTTCTGAAAATCGCAGAGCCCTTACTAGAATGATGCTCGTCATGAACATCCAGGGATGGTGCTGGGCAGGGGCTGTTGGCTGGTAGGTTTCGTCGGTGGGCGCGCTTTTCATCCAGGAGCATGTGGTGAGATTGAGTTTGTAGATGACACGGGAGGACCCCTGCTCCTTCTCATGGCTGCTAAACAGCTGTCCAGCCTCTCGGCCAACTCCAGCCGCTGGCTGGAGTTATGCCCGTGAGAAAGTCCTTCCCCATAACGTCTTGAATCTGGATGGTGGCCCCGGTTGGACCCCCAGAGCCCCCTCTCCCCGGAGAGCTTGAGGTCTTCGTCCTCATCAGGCCCCACACAGACGTGAAGCCAGCTCCTCCTAGAGCAAGAATGCTAGTTCTTTGTCCACTTAGACATGGTCTCAAAAACAAAAGCACCCACCCCCCCAGTCTTATTTTACTTATATCACTTTCAGTGTGTTAAAGTCAGTTCTAAATATGGTTCCCTCTGTTTGGGCCAGGGCAGACCTAGTATCTCCATCCTTCTAGGTGTCCTACCTCCCTAACAAAGGAAGGCAGGAGTGTCCTGCTTTCTTAGGCACAAGTAAGACTGAAACAATTGACCCCTGTCTACCATGTAAGGTGCCCTATCAGTGACATGACCAGGTTGGAGCTAAAATATGAAAACTATTGCCAGTGGGAAGCGGCTGTGGCTCAATCAGTTGGGCTCCCGTCTACCATATGGGAGACTCTGGGTTGGTGTCCCGGGGCCTCCTTGTGAAGGCAGGCTCGCCCGCATGCCGCGGAGAGCTGGCAGCCCGCAAATGCCGTGGAGTGCCGACTCAGCAAGGTGATGCAACAAATAGGGAGACAAGTAAAAACACAGAAGAGCACGCAGCGAATGGACACAGAGAGCATACAGCAAGCAAGCCGCAAGGGAGGGGTGGGGTGGAAATAATAAAATAAATAAGTAAATAAATACAGACACACAGAAGTACGTACAGCGAATGGACACAGAGAGCAGGCAGCACGCAAAGCTGTGGGGGGGGGCGGATAAAATAATGTCTAAAAAACTATTGCCGGTGATATGGTCAGTCTGGAGGTAAAAAAAAAAAAAAAAAAAAAAAAAGAAACCCAAAAGATAAAAATTAAAAAGGGGCATTTTCTTTTCCTGGGCTGTAGAACTTATCCTAGGTTGGCAGGGAGGTTTGCATACAGGTTTGCGAGCCTAAGGAAGCATTTGTCCTGTTTGACACATCTTATTTTCCATGCACCCCTATTTCTTAGTCCCACCAGTCAGTTTCTTGAACCCACAGTTTCCTGGCAGAATTGGAATGTAAAAGCCGTGGCCTCCTGAAACTGTTGAGGCCTTCAAATTCGGGAAGACTCTTTAGCCTGTACCCCCCGGCTCTTGGCCGACATTGGCATCCCATTCCAAGAAACCAGGTTTCCAGCCGTGGAGCACGTAAGCCTCACCTGTTTGTACTGTGCTCCTGCCAGGATTTGGAGGTGCCAAGAGGTGGAGAGCTGGGGCTCCTGCGCCCGAGCCTGGGGCTCCAGCCCATGGACTGGGCCACCGTCTCTATCCGCGCCCCCTTGTTGCTGGGTGAGCAGCAACCGACCACACTGCCATTGTTTTGGGGCATGGTGGACTCGGCCACGGCCAGCTGGCCGGCAGGGTCGCTGTCCTTTGGAAGCCTCTTCACACTGTCTTCCTGGGTCTGAATTCGAGCTGCAGGTGGAGGGAGGACTTGTGAGAAGACTGGCTCCCAGGGTGGGACACATTCAAGTTGGTTCAGAGGGAAGAGTTTTTTGACTTCTAACAGCTGGGTCTATGAACTATTGCGTGCACTTGCAAATATACCCAACCCACGGGCAATGGGCGATCTGTGCTTCAAATCATTTCATCACAGAAGGTTGGAGTGGGAAGGGAGTTTAGGAGGAAGAATGAAATGAACCGCAAGGCTTCAAAGAGGCACCCTCTGATGCCCCCAGGAGGCAAAGCACTGGAGCTTTGGGGCACTGGTTCTTTATCTGTACAGTGGGTATAGTAAAATTTATGTGCAATTATGCTTTTTTGGAAACAGTTCATGCAGCATTCTGAAAAAAATATGTGGCTTTGAACTGAGAGGAAGAATAATGGACAATGTCCTTGATATCCTGAGAAAGTCTATGTAGACTTTGGTTTTTGAAGGTAACCTGACCTGAAAGTAATTAAGCTCAGTTGGTAAATAATACTTGGCAATTAATGTCATGTTTTATAGCATGAGTTGTGGTCTCCTTCCAGAGTAATTGTCCTTTATAGATGTCTCTTTAAAAAGCTGGAATGGGACAGGTATGACCCACAGACCCTCGTGATTTGGGTGCTTTTCTGGAGGGAAATAGATCCCTTCTAATTAGCTCGGTATGAAAACAGCTGAAAGTGTGGGTCCATACAGTCTTTGTGGGTTCCATTTTCATTTTCATTCATTTTCTGAGGGAGAATATGACTGTGCCTTTATTTTTTAAGGAGGTACTGGGGATTGAACCCAGGACCTCGTACATGGGAAGCAGGTGCTCAAGCACTGATCCACCTGCTCCCCATGGTCTGTTCCTTTTTGACGGTGCCCGAGGAGCCTTCTGGCTCCCACGGTCCTCTGAGTGGGTCCACCGCCACGTGCAGGCGTGCGAGCAGCGCCAGTCTGCCTTTCCTCCTTGGACCACCCCAGGAGCCTGCTTCTCAGCCTTTCTTTCTGGGAGGTGATGGTTCCTTTCCTTTGCACTCAATGAGCTCTAGATATGAAAAGTTTGTTCAAGTGCAGCTGGAGGCCAGGGGAAGAGGTTCCTAGAGTCGTGCTCGAAGGACCTGTTTCTACAGGTTTCTTAGCAGGAACCTGAGTTTGGGGGGTTGTGTCTGTCCATCTGCATTTGCCCTGCGGGGACGTGGCAGAGAACCAGAGCCTGAGGAGGTGGGTCCAGGTGACTCCTGGGACGGGGTGGGAAGGAAAGGTGGGCCAGGTGTGCAAGGAAGCACACCAAGGCGAGCTAGACCCAGGCATACTTAGGGATTTTCTCCAGATTTTTGTTTTTTTTCCTGCCTTACTTTACAGCTTCTTCCTGGTTTCGGACACATTTTCGAGTTATTCACAGGCCTTGGTATATGTCAAAATTGTAGATTTAAACCAATATTTATTTCCCTAGATTTTATTATGGTTAGAAAATTATAAAGACCATTGGTGATCAGGGATTTATATTGGTAGTGTGCCTTGAACTGCTAGATTTAAAAATGTCCCCCAACCAAAATATCAGGTTGCTGCATGTTTTCTGTTTGTTTGGTTGGTTGGTTTTTGAGGTCCGGGGCCAGGGATTGATTGAACCTGGGGCCTCGTATGTGGGACACTGGCACTCAACCACTGCGCCACATCGGCTCCCCTGAGTTGGTTTTCTCATCTGTTTTGCTTGTGTTGGTTTTTGCTTTTTCAGGAGGCACTTGGAGTGGAAGCCGGGACCTCCCATGTGCGAGGTGGGCACTCAACTGCTTCAGCCGCATCCACTCCCATCTGCGTGGTTTTTGATACTTACCTTCTACCAGTTGGGCAACCTTTTTCTTATCTTCAGATCTTGCCTACAATATAAATCATAATCATATGTTCACTTTGCATTTAGAAGGAAGCAGTAACAAGTATTATTCTTGGGGGGAAGACAGTCATTGCTCCTCTCCCTGGAGTCATGCCGTGACCTACCTAACCACACAGCTGCAACCCGGGGACCATGTGCTCTGCGCTCAGGCCAGTTACTTGAGTAAATAAATGCAGACACCTCAGAGCTGAAGGTTTCTGCCTAGCTAGTTTTAGTTTCAGGAGCAGCTTTTCCATGGACCATGTTTATATAAGGCCAATAATTATTTGCCTGAGTTGCAAAAAAGAAAATATGGATCAGCAATACTGGAGACATACGCTTCCACAAAAATAGCTTTTGCAACTCCACATGAAGTCTCAACTTGACTATCGATAAAACTGGTTGGTGTTTCTTTGCACGAATTGATATTCATGTAAGTTGTTCTTTTTGAAGGCAGAAGGGATTTTGTGCTTGGGGTTCTAAGTCGAGGGCAAGAGGAGCGGCGCTCAGGAGGCAGAACTGAAGGAGGTCCTCTCAGGGTCCTGGCAGGGTGGCTGAACACCACTCTTCATGCCAGTGCCTCCTTAAATGTTATACCCGGGGAGCTACACTCCCCTTCTCCTAGGAGACGCCCCTGGGGTGTACAGAAGAGGAATTGGAGGCTTTTGGGTGTGTTTGCCTCCTTCTGCCTGCTCTGACAGGATAGAGTGTGGAGCCAGGTGGGAAAGAGGGTAATGCTGCGCACAATCCAGAGATTATGAAAGAGGTGAGTCTTTAAGTAGAAAAAGTGCTGATGGGCTCAGGTGTCCAAGCTGACGCAGGTTGAGAAGGAGCTCTTCCTCTTTTCCTCCCCACTCACCACATCCCGCAGGAGAGCATGGCGCCCTGGCACACTGTGGCCACAGAGGAGGGCTGAAGTGCCCTTTGGAGATGGGGCCACCAGGGAAAATCATGTGCAGGCTGTTCCTAGGAAAATGTGAACTGTTCCTGGGTATTCTTAGGAATAAATATGGCAGGTCCTGGGGCGGTAGGGGGGTGCACCATAGGGGGCTGATAGCCAAGAATCCTAACAGTTTGGGATTTCAGGCATGCAGATGCCACACACAATCACAAAAATTACATGATACTTGCGTTTTGGATCTGCATTTTGAGTTGCTGGTTGCTGAGCTTCAGTGACCTTGCGATACTCTGAAGGTAGTAGATGAGCATGCTAGGACACAGGACAGGATAAAATACTTCAGCTGGCTTTTCAGCTTTTCTTGCCATGTTCCCAGCCCAGCTGTTCATTGAAAACAGCAGGTTCCCATGCCGCCTGTGGGCTACCCACTGAATCCGCCCCAAGGACACAGTGTATCAAGGTGTTCACAAGCTGGCAAGCACGGGGAAGGGGCTGCTTTCCTTTCCTGATCCTTGCTTTTCATAGCAACCCCACCACCTGGCACCTGGAATGCTGTCCTGGTGATTACAGTGAGGAAGGGGCCAAGGTGGGGAGAGGTATTTCACAATGTGTTGGGCTGTGGGTACTGAACCTGCTTTATTTGTCCTTTAAGTCAAAACAAGCCAAGTCATTCTGCTGAAGTTTGAGATTCCTTTTCCATGTAATTTAAACTTCTGGAGAAGAAGAGAATGAGGATAATGACGTTCAGCTCTGCCATGGCAGTCACAATAACTGACCAAAAGCAGTTGATGAATCAATAAATGCCGAATAGGGGAGGAGCCCTCATGTCCCCCTCTCTCTCTGAGACCTAGCGGCTACAGCTCTGTGACCCTGTGGCTTGTGCCTCTGGTGTGTGGCTCAGAGGCCCCGTTTAGATCATCAGGGGACATCGGGGATTTTTCAATGAATGAATGAACTTTCTGTAACTGTTGCAAAGCAGGGGGGTTCTGTGAGCCGAGCATGCCGCAGTCCTCAAATCCGGCATGGGGGTCTTTGGGGTACTCACAAAAGCAGCAGCACGGCTGGTAGGATGACCACAGGACTGCTGATGTACCCAACCACAGAGCCGACCCACAGCGGGAAGTCGTTCTCAATCGTTTCTGACACTATGTCATAAATTTTCTCTTGTCCACTGTGGGAAAGAAAAACGTGATGCCAAATTTTACTGCTTTTGGCAGAAGGATGCTGCAAGACATCAAAAAATGGCTAGAGGGACGTGGTTGTGGCTCAACCAATAGAGCATCTACCTACCATATAGGAGGTCCAGGGTTCGATCCCCAGGGCTTCCTGACCCATGTGGTGAGCTGGCCCACACGCAGTGCTGCCACATGCAAGGAGTGCCGTGCCACGCAAGGGTGTCCTCACATAGGGGAGCCCCACGCACAAGGAGTGCACCCCACAAGGAGAGGCACCCCACATGAAAACAGTGCCGCCCACCAAGGAGACGCTCCGCACGGAGATCTGACACAGAAAGATGATGCAACAAAAAAAAAGCGACACAGTTTCCCAGTGCCGCATGACAAGAATGCAAGTGGATACAGAAGAACACACAGTGAGTGGACACAGAGAGCAAATGGGGGGTGGAGGGAGGGGAAAGGGGAGAGAAATAAATAAAATAAATCTTTAAAAAACAATGGCTAGAGGCCCAGAGCACTATCCTCAAAGTCAGTTACAAAGCGAGAACCAAGACCCAAATGTAAAGGATACAAAACAGTTTATACAAAGCAGTCATCTAATGAATACATTCAATTTGATGGTGGATCAATGATTACATTGGTTGTGTGTGTGTATGTGTGTGTGTGTGTGTGTGAATAGTGCACATAAGGGTAGACCCTAAATGCTACATACATGCTTGATCAAAACTGGCTTAGAGTAAAGGCCAGGTGGAAATAACTCTACCTAGCCTTTCTGCTGGCTACTGCTAGATAATGTAGAATAAAAAGTGAGGTCGGCTATCTTTTAATAAAAAACTTTGAGTTTTGGAAGGGAAAGATTTACCCGGTAGAATTTTTTGGCTGCATGGGAGTAAGAACGTTTCCTTTTTTTTTTAAATTTTAAGAATACTGTATCTTTTTTTTTTTTTTTTTAGGTACTGGGGCTGGGGATCGAATTGGGGACCTCATATGTGGGAAGCAGGCACTCAACTACTGAGCCACATCAGCTCCCCTGAGTCGGCTTTTTTGTTTATCTGCTTGTTTTTGTGTGTGTGTTTAAGAGGCATCAGGAACCTCATCTGGGGCCCCCCATGTAGGAAGAAGGCGCTCAGCTGCTTGGGCCACAGCCACTCCCTGTGGTATCCTCTTAAGATGAGCCCAAAGATAAGTATCCTTGACGGCTGCCTGCTACCAAGGAAAGAGCACCTAGCTTGGATTGGGAAAAAAAAACCCATGATTTGAGAGCTTTGTTTTTTACTTGTTCTGTAAGCCAGCAGGACAATTCAACTCAGTGCAGAGAGCCTTCCACTAGAACTGTCAGGAGCTCCAGGCAGAGCTGATCGCGCTCACTTACCTGAATGGCCCACAATTCAGAGATGGCTTGTAGCGGACAATAGCAAATACAGTTGGCAGCATGCATAGGAACAGCATAAAAAGGAGCATTGCCAAGTAGAAGTTGTTGGATCTGCAAATACACCAAATGCCAGGTGTTACGTCCACTCCATGGTCAGCTGCTGAGGATGCAATGTCCAAAGGATCTACATAGAAAATGCAGTCCACCTTTCCTCAAACAGAAAATCCCTCTCCCTTTGTCATCTAGAGATGGGTTGGTATCATAACGTCACATGCAGTCAAGAAATCTAGGAATCAGTGCTCGAAGGGACCATCCGGCCCAGCCTGTTCAGCTAGTATTTCCTGAGCACCTGCCCACCTCGAACCCACCCCTACACTCCTGGCCATCACCCAGGAATCTCAGTTCACGGAACCCACACCCATACATAAAACATATATATATATACACACCCATGTCCCTGTGTAAAATATAAATACATTGTCATGTGGGTCATGGCCAAAAAGTTTGAAAGCAACTGATTAAGACATACATAAATAACCATTATATGAAAATAAAATAGCTGAGCTCTAATCAAGGTGTTCAAATATGTTATGAATTCACAATGGCTAAAATGAAAAACATAAACAATAAGTGTGGATGTGGAGCAACTGGAACTCTCAAATAATGCTGGGGGATGTGTAAACTGGTGTCACCACATTGGAAAGTTTTTTGGTGCTGCCTACTAACGGTGAACACACATATTCCTTGTGTCCCAGCAATTGTACTTCCAGGTACATAGCCAGCCAAAGACCCTCACAGCATTAGTCATTATACCTAACAGCTGGAAACAACCCACATGCCCATCGACTGCAGCAGGGACAAAGGAATTGGGGTATATTTCCCCAATGGGATGATTTCATAAATACCATGTTGAGTGAAGGGAACTAGACACAAAAGAGCACACACTCTGCATGAGTCCCTACGAGGTGAAAACCTCGTCTCTGCTGTGACAGGTCGGTAGTGACTGGAAGAGAGCACAGGGGAGCTTCTGGGGTGGGGTTTTTCTTCTCTTTCTTGACCTGGGTGCTGGTTACGCATTTTGTGTTCAGGATGTGAAAATTTTCAAGCTGGACATGTATGGCTTTTACACTGTTGTCAACGATTTCTAACCTTCAGTAAAAAGTATTTTTTAACATGGTCATAAGTTCAGAGGAGACACGATTAATTCCTGCGGGGGGGGGGAGTGGATGTGGCTCAACGGATAGAGCATCCGCCTACCACATGGGAGGTCCAGGGTTCAAATCCAGAACCTCCTGACAAGTATGGTGAGCTGGCCCATGCGCAGTGCTGATGTGCGCAAGGAGTGCCATGCCACACAGGGGTGTCCCCCGCGTAGGGGAGTTCCACATGCCAGGAGTGCGCCCTGCAAGAAGAGCCACCCCATGCAAAAAGTGCAGCCTGCCCAGGAGTGGCACTGCATACACGGAGAGCTGACACAGCAAGATGATGCAACAAAAAAAATAAAAAGAGACACAGAGTCCCGGTGCCACCGAGAATGCAAGCAGACACGTAAGAACACACAGCAAATGGACACAGAAAGCAGACAATGGGGGAGGGGAGGGGAGGAGAAATAAGTTAAAAAATAAAATAAATCTTAAAAAAAAAATCCCCAGAGGGTAACACTAGAAACGTCCTCACGGAGGAAGTGAAAGTGGAGGAGAGGCAGGAGGATTTGGACAGGCAGAGCTGGGGAGACCCCCTTGCTGGAGGACGCCCCTGGATAAGGCACGTGTGCCTGGTCTAAACGCTCTGGGCGTGAGGCAGACCTCACTCTCACCCACCTGGATGCGCGGAACACTTGCTGGTGGGGCACGTTGCAGGTGAGCACGGCCCAGCTCCTCAGGTACATGAGCCCAATCAGCTTGAGGACATTGACTGCTGGAAGACAGGGCGAGAAGAAAGCTCCCATCCTGGAGCCCCGGGGAGAGCGCAGGTCAGCCTCGGCTCCCTTCCAGCGTGATTTCCAGTGCTGTGCTCCAGCGGGCCCACAGAACACGGTGCTGAGAGCTTGGGATTTACATCCTGTACTTACAGAACTGGAGAAGCCCCCTGAAGGTCTGACACCCCAACCCTCCACCTTCTAGAAAGACGGAACGTCACTTCGAGAGATTGGTAGAGATCCCATTCTAAGATCTCCTCTTTGCAAAGGAATACTAAGCATCTGGGTCTCTCTTCACACTTAGCAAAGGAGAAGATCTCCTCTGCTGAAGAGTAAACATTGGATAGCTGAACATTGGATAGCTAAAGCCCCAAATTTTGCCTGTCTATGGTGAGGACTGTGTTAATAAATTACTGATTTTCAGACTTGATCAACAATTGCTGAGTGCCTATTTTTGCTGGACATTGTGCTAAACAGCTTCACACATTTTAGCTCATTTAACCTTTTGCACTCATGAAAGGAGGAGTAAATATGTGTGGTAGGTTGAATTACGTGCTCAGCAAACACCTGTTCTGGTGTCCCTGTGGGCGTGAACGCATTGTAAATAGGACCTTTGGAAGATGTTATTTTTAGTTGAGGTGTGGGCTTAACCCGGATAACTGAAGTCCTTAAACAGAGGACCAGGAAGTCAACAGAAACCAGAAGAGCAGAAAGGAGAAGACGTTGCCCTGTGACAGCAGCAGGCACGCCAGCCCAGGAACCCGGGGGATTGCTGGCAGCCAGCACCAGAGTGCTACAGATTTCCGGGAGAAAGCAAACCCTGCTGATATCTTGATTTTGGACGTCTGCTAGTCTCAAAACCTTAAGCTAATAAACCCTTATTGTTTAAGCAGCCCATTGTGTGGTATTGTGATAGCAGATCAGGCAAACTGAAACAATAGCTGAAGTTGTTGGCCTGGAAGTTGGCTATGGGGAAAGTTAGGAGATTTGCTCAAAACATGGTGCAACTCAAGGGTGACGTTACATCATCCCAAGTGGGATACTCTTGAGAGTAAAAGAGCTGGGACAAGCAGCATGAACTGGACTGCCTCCAAGTCACCTGCAACTAAGTGTTAAACATGGTACGAATCCCAGGTTTTCTAACTCACTAGTCGAGCATTTGATATATTTGTGGAATTGGGTTTTAGTGGCAGGAAATTAAGTATAGATACAGGATATGCTTTATAAGTAAAACTCTTTTAACTAAAAAGAAAGCTTCAGTTTTTCACACCAAGCTGAATTGTCACTATCTGTATGATGTTAGGCTAGATACTTAGCTTCTCTGTGCCTTAGTTACTGTTAGAGGTTTGCAATAATTAATGAGCTGTAGCTCAGTTTCCCCTGATATGCTTTGGGGAAAGGCAGACCCCATCCCCCATAAGCCCACATGTCCAAGGGCACGGCACTTCCCCACAGGTTAAACAAAGAAACCACGTAGATGGGAGTAAAGGGAAATGGAAACCTTCCTTACCTGCATATCAGAGGGAGATAAAATCCCTACAGATCAAAGAAACATCTGCTCCTGCAGCATTCCAAGAAACCATAACTCCCTAACCCACTATCTCCAAGTCACTACCAGGGAAAGTTTTCACCTCTAGGGCTCCCTATTTGCCCTTGCACGTCACTCGGGCCCCTGACCCCCTCGCACCAACTATCATTTCCCTGCCTAGGAAAGTCTGTATAAATTCAAGTCCCCCCCTTCCAGGAGTGGGCTGAAGTCTCTCTCCAGACCCCCACCATGCTGGTGGGGGGCCTGAAGTTTGTTCTTCAGACCCCCTCCATTGGGAGAGCTTCTCAATAAATTCTTTCTCTGCCTGTGGTCATATCAGTCTCCATGTCCCAGTAAGTACCATTTTTCTCCAACAGTTACCTCATCTTGGAAATGAGGAAAATAACAGTAGGTACCTCATAGGGTTTTATAAGGATCGAGTCAGTTAATACAGGTATAAAAGTGCCTATTTAGCAAATATTAAATAGTTGTTATGTATTTTTAAGGCAATATCCGTGAAAATATTTTGCAAAGTTCAGTGACCCATTAGCACACAGAATTTGAATTTGAACAAGGGAATATTAAGTTATACCTCTTAATTCCGCATGCATTTTACTGAATGATTATGAATAGAGGTTGCATTTTCTGAGTATATAAATATCCAAGGTTCTTTTTGTTATGTGTTTGCATTATTTATCATAAAGCACTATTTGTGAGCCAATAGATAAAACCCAAGATGGCAGAAGGAATCCTGTAAGCAGTTCTCCACCTTGCCCGCAGACACCCACGTACGTGTGCATTGGATGGCTCCCTTCAGCTCCTCAGGGATAGGATTTCTTTGATCTGAGAGATACCTTGGCTAAAGAGACTTCCAAGTTTCTACCCCCCCACCGCAACCAGGCCTGGTCCGTCAATGTGGGGCTGCTATACTCATGCGCCTGGCGTGTAAGCAGAAATTTGATGTCCTGTGGGAAGGTGAGTGGGGCTCTGAGGGCAGGGCTGGCTGAGTTCCTCACGTGGGACCTATGGACCCTCTGGGCAGCCCTTGCTGGGTGGAAGTGACCACTGCGCCCAGCCTCTCCCAACCTCCTTCACAGCTTCTTCTATCACCTCAGATGGTTTTGGCTATGACTAATAGAATACTTCCTTCTTCATTCCTTTCTGCAAAGTGCCTAGAAAACCATTAATAAAATTACTATACATGTGACATATTTCAACCAGACACTATTTATACATTTCTTAATTTTTATGACTGTCTTTAAGGTTCTGTCCCACCCAGACTAACCGAGTTCAATTATAGTTCAGAGGGAGTTGTAAGCAAAGTCAAGAAGCTTTGACACCTACCAAATCATTCCTTGGTTGTAGATTAAATGTAGCACATTCTCAGCGATTTTGAATTCTCCATATTCGGGCTACAAGAGAAAATTAACTTCTGAATAAAAATATTCTGAAGTTCATTTCATAATACAATTACATGCATGTACATAGACTTCTTTTCTCTAAGAAGAGATTCTATCATGGTATGTGTGGCTTTCTCACCAATGGTAACTATAAAAGATTGGGTGGAGACTTAAGGGTACACCTGTGGTAGGTTGAATTCTGTACCCCAGTGTGGGTAGGGGCCATGTTCTTAATGTTTATCCACTCCCAAGGGTGTGAGTTCATTGTAAATAGGCCCTTTTGAAAATGCTCTTTTTAGTTAAGGTGTGCAACTGCATCAGGGTGCTCATAGTACTGGGGCATTAAAGAAAAAAGCCCTGGAGAGGAGCAAGAACCTAGAAGTCAATGGAACCCAGAAGAGAAAGGAGAGGAGATCTCCATGCAACAGGAAAGCCAAGGAACCCATGGGTTTTTGGCCAGCCAGACCACTCCCCACCCCGGGAGGAGCCAGCCTTCGAGCCTCTGAAACCATTAGCCAGTAAATTTCCATTAAACCAGTCCATTGTGGGATGTTTGTCACAGCAGCCGGGAAACTAAGACAACACCCTTTCCCTCTTCCCTCTGCATTTTCTCCCAACTTATCGCCTTAAGCCATGTTCCTAGACCCCAGGAAAGGATGGATTCAGTCATACGAACTTTCCAAGTGGACACAGCACTTTACTTACAAACTTGCTTTCCATGTCCCAACACCAGTAGTCACTTAAGTATCGTACGAAAAGTCCTCGGAAGAAGTCTATGAGCAGGATGCTCGCCACTGTGAAGAGCATATCGATGATAGAAAGCTTCAGCATCTCCTGAAACACAGGGTGTCCTTGGGTGCTGCCCATGCCCCCTCTCCCTTCCCCCCACTTCCTTCAGGGTCCTCTCCACTCATTCCAGTAGGCTTGACTGCTGGACTCCCTTCACTGGCACTTCTCTGTGCATCTTTATACGGTGCAACGGGTGGAGAGATGGGCCCCTGGCACACGACAGGTGCTCAGTAAATATTTGTTACTTTGATTTTGAACTTTGATATGAGGTCGGCATTATACAAAACCAGGAAAGAATCTGAGTTCTGTGAGGCTGAGTCCCAGGAGACAGTTTGAAGCCAGTGACTAATTTCTACAGGATGATTATCCAGAGGATGTGATTCTCTTTGTGTGCTGTGTAGGCAGACTGGCTCACAGCACAGATTTCAGAGCAGATGCCTGGGTTTGAGTTTTTGTTCTGCGCTTTACTCTCTGGGTCCTTGGGCATGTTACTTAACCTCTTGTGCCTCAGTTTCCTCATCTGTGCCTATTGGGATGATAATAATAGGATTGTTATGAGGATTAAGCTCTTAAAATGGGGCCTGGCACATAGTTAATATTGCATGATAACTCTTATTCATACTGATTGTTGTTACTAATTTTGATAAAGTCTCACTGAACTTTTCTTTTTCTACAAAATAGAGACAATAGTATATCAGAGAATCGTTAGGGTTAAGTGATGACGTGGATGTGAAAGGGCTTTGTAAGGTCTAGAGGGCACCACCTGCCCAACATATGTTTCCCAGCACGGGTCCTGTGGAGTCTGCGTGTAGGAAGTGGTTTTGTTGGCCTCCATGAGAGGCGTGGTGTAGGCTGGAATGCTAGCCTCTTCCAAAGCCCAAGTGCTGTTTTCCCTGAGTCCCATTCCAGACCAAGGCGTGAACAATTTCTCTTCTCCAGGAGCTGCCCTCGTGGCAAAGAGGGTGGTAGACTCTATCCCACGACTAGTGTTATTTTTGGTAGCAGCTTCCTGTGGAGGGAGAGAGGTAGCAAGGGAAGGGAAGAAGAAGGACGGAAGCAAAAAAGGTTAACTACGTATTTGCATATAAGAATACCACAAGGACTCCAAGGCTGTTATTGCCTCATCGCATTACCCATGAATAATACTCATTCACTCATTCATCCATCCATGCTTGGTCCATAGCCACTTGACTAGATTTGACCCCAATAATGAAACACAGAGTTGTAATGGATGACATTTATTGGTCCCTAGTGTCAAAGACTGTTCTGGGTTAACACATGTAATTTCTCCTCATTCTCATACATGGATCAGGTAAGAATCTTCTCCCACATGATAGGTGAGAAGAATGAAGCTCAGAGAGTTGAATCTAGAACTCCAGGTCATGCCCCTAGGAAGTGTCCGATGAGGATGCAGTTCTGTGCAACCTCAAAGCCCTGACTCAGAACGGCTGTTTCCTGTGGCTTCCTCTGCCCTCTAAGCCTTGAAACATGATGCTAGAATGGTATGGCTTGGGTCAAAAACCATAAGTAGCCCCTTCCTCTCTCCCTCTCCTTTCCCCACCTTTTGGGACATCCTTACAGGTGTGTCAGAACTAAAATGGACACCAAAGCCACCCTAGGCTGGGAGTGGATGTCCCCTGCTGGCCTGGAACCGTGAGGCCCATCTGAACCGCACCCCCTGGGGTTCATGTCTTTCTCCTGATTTTCTGGGTGAGTCCCATGGCCTGCAGCAAATCGTGGGATCATTTGCAAAAAGCTGGTGATAGCTTTCCTGATGGAATTCAAGGAGTGGGGTGGGGGTGAGGGAAAGAGACTAAAGTCAAAAAACCTGGCCGCTCTTGTCCCAGCACTGTCACCTACTAACCATGAACCCGGACCTTGTTTTTTATTTTCATCTTTTATCTTAAGAAAGCCACAGTTGTGCTAAGTTTTGGGGATGACATACAGAGTGCAAGTGTAACCAGTGAAAAGGACAGCGTGCGTGGCTGGGAGGGAGAGCAAGACACCGGGCCGGGGCACTCACCGCAGTGCTGATGCTGTTGACTTTGTCCAGGAGCGCGATGATCAAGCTGTAGAGGTTTCCCAGATACAGCACAAGGACCCTGGAAGCCACAAGCCGTCTTGAGAGACGAGACCCCCATTGAAAGTCCCTGGTTCTGGGACTTTAGATGGCAGTGACTGCCACGGGCATGCTCAGACCTGGGGTTCTTTAGAGCCGCCTTGAGGGCATTCAAAACAACAGGGAAGTCCAGAACCCACCCTGCTCAGGGGGCTGGGGTGGGGGCTGAAGACCTTTTCTAGCCATCCGTGGTGATTGCCCTGCAGCCCACCCACGGATCAGCATTTTGGAACCACTGGTGCGGCAGAAAGAGTGTGAGCTTGGGCAGTGGGGCTCTAAACAGGGTAAGCTACGTGTGTTTTGTGTCATTCTTTCCGGTTTTAAAAGTGACTTTCTATGCATTATCTCCTTTGATTCCTACACGTAAAGAGAGACCTGAGGAAGACCAAGTGAGTTGCTCAAAAACCACGCAGTACAAAGAGGCAGGGTGCAATTTCAGGGTCTGGAACACGGAAGCCTGAAGGGCCTGGTGGACGGGGGCCGTGGGCTCCTCTACAGTGTGGGCGCAGGTGAGTGGCTAGAACCTGCCGGCAGCCGCCTCCGTCAGAGCCAGCGAGCAGAGACTGGATGCCAGCTGCCCCGGGCTGGGAGGCTTTGGAAACGCAGGGTGGCGTTTCCCCAGGTGCAGCCTTGGCTCTTATCAGAAACCTTTCTGGAGAAATGAGATGGGAAAGGAAGATGGGAGGTTTCCAGCTACCTCACTGGGACAATGATTAGCATTTTGAGAATCATGAAACCAGTGTTGTTTGTGAACACGGGAAAGACTCCAGATTGAAACTAGGTGTCTGCACGCCCCAGGCCTCCAGGCCTGTCCTCAGCAGAGCTGAGCCCGCGTGTGCGGGGAGGCGGCCCGTCATCAGGGGGAGGTCCCCCGCAGCTCCCCGTGGACTCGTGAAGGGAGTCCTTCCCGCAGAATGCCAAGACCTTTCAGTCTCTGCATTGACAGGACCCAGCACGGGGCAGGGCTCCCATGTAGACGCAGTCAGTGTCGGCTGCGGGGAGGCTGGAAGGAATTTAGTCTTGGGAGCCCCATTGCTCTGGTTTTTGCTGTGTTTTGGAAAAAGATCACCTGATCTAGTAGTGAGTTAATAGAATTAAAATAATGTGTCTTGCTTTTATTACCAGAATTAGCCTCAGTCGTCTGAAGCAAGTCTCTTGAAGCCCCTGTTTCTCTGGTCTGGGCCATGACTAAGGAGGCCGATCTGTATAATAGGATTTCCGATGGACCAAATGCAATCATGGAATCGATCCTCCCGGTGCACGCAAGCGAGGAAGGAGCCGGGCGGGCCCTTCCCCGAGAGCGCCGGCTTCGCAGGAGGGCACCGGCAGCCCCGCCCAGCCCTGCCCTGCACTGCGAGGCTTCCGCCAGCCCTTTGTGCTTTCTGGTCCTTTTGTTTTTCTATCTTTGAAATGACAGTTGGATTTTAGGAGTTGGCGAATGGTGGCCTACACGCCAAATCTTGCCCTTGCCTGTTTTCATAAATAAAATTTTGTTGGAACGCAGCATACCCGTTCATTAACTACCTGGCCCTTGACCTACGATGTTTGCTCACTTCAAACGACAGTGACTCTTCCCAGTGTGGTCTGTGGAAATTAGTCCTCTCGAAGGCTATTTGGTGTTACAAGAGAAAAAGGGTGAAACCGACGTGGACTGGGAGGGGGAGGAAACAGGAGAGCAGGGCTCCAACTCAGACTAGCTCACCTACACCCAGTAGTTAATTTACAGACAAGGAGACTAAAGTCCAGGGGGAATGGGGTTTTCCAAGGTAACGTAGGAAGACACTGAGGAAGCAGCACTGGAGACACACTGCCTGCCCCTTTGCATTTATCACCTGCTGTCTATGACAATAGACAACAGACAATAGACACCTGATTGTCTACGATCCTGGCATGGCCCCAGACCCTCTCAGGCACACCTACAAGGGCCTCTTTATACTTCCGGGCATTGTTAGCAAAGCATTAACTGCTCCTCATGTCTGGACAAACAATTTGGGTCCTTTTCACTGCTCAGAGTCCAACCCTGATGCGGAATGCAACAATGAGGAAGTCAGGACTCACTGTCCAACCCTGATGGGGAAGACAACAATGAGGAAGTCGGGACTAACTGTCCACCATCTTGGTCCCGTTCTCTGAATCTGTTTTGCCCACCTGTTCTTCCTCCTCCCTTCCCTTGTAGCTCTCTCTTGCTCACCCCTTTTTTCTCCTCCCTCTTCTTTCTCCTCTTCTTCTCCTGCTCCTCTTTTCCTTCCCTGTCTTCCTTTTCTCCTTTCTCCACTTCCTCTCCTCCTCTTCTTCTGTCTGTTTTCTTTGTTACCTTTTAGTTTATTTCCTCTCCCTTATCTTCCTCCTCCCTGCCCCCTCTCTTCCCCCACCTCCCCTTCCTCCTCCTTCCCCCCTTTCTCTCCTTTTGTATCCCATTTTTCTGGAGCTGCTTCTATCAGTAAGGTTCTGTGGTAAGCTTTGGGGAAAAGCCACAAACCCGGGCTCTTGAGAGACTTCCACCCCCACCGCGGGTAGGCAGATGGGCGAGCCACAGGCTCCTGTACCTTCCCAGCTGGAAGCGCAGCGTGGTCCGTGGGTGGTACATCTCCAAGGCGGCGATGAGGTCAAAGACTGATGGTGCCAGCATGGTGACGAGGGACACCACCACGCTCACCTACCGAGAGAGCACGTGCCAGAAGCCCCTGGGGACCCCACCCCCCGCCTCACTCACACTTGGTCTCCGCCTACTATTAGGTCAGAGGGTATTCAAGGGCCGTGCATTCCTACATGTGCATTTCCCCAAATCTCTGCCGATTAGCCTCTTTCCGAAGGCCACAGCCACTTTCACGGGTTCCTTCCTTTTGGGAACTCTCCTTAATCTAAGGACACTCAGGCATGTCCTTCAGGATTCACTAGCATTTCTTCCACATTTTCCAATTACCATCTCATCCTATCTATACTTCCCTGACCTTGGATGGAAGATGGAAATAACTGCAACTATTAAGAACAGAAAAGGGAAGACTGAGAGGTAATTTGACATTCTTTATGTATAGGGAAAATTAATTATCTAGAGAATTATGCCTGACTTTTGAATCTCTGTACTTATGGCAAACAAAGGAGGAGTTTTAGCTGGTAAGATAAGAACTTTGAGTTAAAATAAGAAATATATTCCAAGTGTATCTTTTAAAAATTCTACCCATAAACATACAGACATTTATATAACCCACTTAATAGGCATAAAATAGAAAGGGATTAGAGTATCTATTGTACTCTCAGATTTGAAATATTATCCTACATTAAGGACCCACTGATGAGCATCATAACACCTAGGCCCTTTATGTTACGAATCCCAAAGGATGATAATCATTTTCATAGAGCTGGCGGGAGACAGAGGGACACAAGTGCTATTTCTGCCTTTCACACCTTTCCAAGTGAATTGGCCCAATCTTCCAGGACATCAATCTTGTGGTACATATTGAGAATTCTGAAATTATTCAGAAGCTTCCACTTGGTGATTTTATATCCATGGGAATATTCAAAATGGGATTTAAAACATCTTTTAAAAACCAGGCCATTTGTGTGCAGCTGCTTCTGGAAGCGTTCTTTATAGTCTAGAACTATGGAAACCACCCAAGCCTTTGCCATTTGGAGAACGGTCGGCTTAGATACATACCATGGAATATAAGCCTCCATTAATAACCACAAGTCTTAGGTAAAGACCGTTTCTAGGAAGATGTTTATGAAGAAATAGCAAGTGAGAAAAGCAAAGCGCCGTCAGCAAAGTTCAAAGGCAAAGAATGGTAGGAAGGGGTGAGATGCTTTGGGATCAAAATCTTTCCCAATTGAGATGAGTAAAATCATTCAGTCAACCCCTGGCGCTGCCACTTTTGCGTGAAGCCCTTAAAGTCCGCGCTCTAGGACAAGATGACTAAAAGCTTTTCCTAGAGATATTTCTAGCTAACCCACTTAAGAGACGCCATGGATACAGGGGAAGCTACTTTGTCCTTCTCCCTGAGGGGTGCATGCAGTAACAGGCGGTGGGTACCTCGTTCTTCTCCCAAAGGGACAGCTCCTTCTTTGACTGTTCTAACTTCTGGGACCTGTCCACCACAAAGTAGATGAGATAGATGCTCCCGGCAAGCGAGAGAAGCACCAGGATGTTGGCAACGATCCTCAGGCAGATGGTCACTGCCCTGGGGGGGATGACAGGGGCATGAGGACCTTTCCTTAGTTGTCCGTTGTGTTAGCAACGAATCACTGAATTGGCAGTCTTTGAATGGAGTGGTGTTAGAATGGCTATAGTTTTCAAACTTGAAGGAACAGACAGATCACTTTGTGAGTCTTGCTAAAAAGGTGGATCGTTGCTCCCCATGCACAGAGATTCTAATTCAGTGAATCTGGGCACTTTAGCAGTGACTCCAGGTGATTCTGGTGTGGGTGGGCTCTACTGCACTTGAGAGGCATTGGAGGAGTCCTAGCCTTTCATTTCACAGGTGAGGAAATGCAGACATGGAGCCATCAAGAGGGTTTCCCAGACCATGGAGGCTCATGATGAAGCGGGACCTGACATCCCTTTCCACAGAGACACCCAGCTTCTTCCTGGTATCACCATGGTTGGGTGTGTTTCCCAACTCCCCATGACCTTCTCTAGAACATTCCTCTGAAGACACTTTCTACATTATAGAAACTAATTGTGTGCTCTAAAGAACCAGTGAGCAGACTCGTCTGCCCCGTGAGGACAGGGTCATTTGTGGACACCTGGGAGTGGTCCTCAGGTGTCATCAGTTCTTGTGGAAGGACGTCACCCTCACCAGGGGTGTCAAGGGTTTGAGGCGAACCTCAACTAAGACGGCTTCTAAACAAGAATTGGATAAGTAATGTTTCGGGATTCCAGAGCTTTGTTTTTAAATAAAATAGGTCTCCACAGAGCTTATGTGTTTGTCTAATCTAGCAAACTAGTGCTAAAAGATGCTCCTTTATTATCTAAGGAAACGGACAGGAGACTGGTTAAATTCAGACCTCTCACCCTTTTCATAGAACCCGTGGAAGGAGGAACTACTCTGAAATATTGCTCTGGAAAAACTAGAGCCTTCCTAGAAGGTGGGCTATTAAGAAGAAAGCAGAACTGCCTGACATTGTGTGAAAATAAGATCGAGATAATCTGATCATTTTTGTACGAAATTGAAACATAGTTTATCAGTGCATTCAGCATGGGGAGTGTTACTACATACAGGTTTTTGCTTTTCTTCTTTTCCTGTTCTTCTAGTATAGCCTCCTGTAAGGAAACACACACAGCATTAAAGCTTAGCATGATCATTACTCATAAATCATCAGAAATGATTTATTCAATATTTTATTCATATCTTCAGTCTTTGACATCATTCTGTAAGATGCTATTGATATCAATGCCTTAGCTAATAATCAATAGGCAAAAAAAAAGAAACGAGATTGGGAAGAGTGAATGGAGATGGTGTGATGGCAAATCAGACCTTTATTTTTCCAGTGAGAGGTAAAGCTGAGCTAAAGCATTTGATCATAATCGCAAGGGGAGGAAGGGTTTTCTAAATATGGCAAAAAACAGAGTGGATTAGTTAATCCGGATTATATAAAAATAGAAAAAATTCAACCCAGCAAAACCTACCATAATCAAATCAAAAGATAAACAACAAACTAGGAATATTGGCAACTTATCGAACCAAGAAAAAGCTACTTTTCTGAATATGTATAGGAAGTCTACAAGTTAATAAGGAAAAAGACAAAAATTCCACTAGAAAAAAAGGACAAAGAAAACGAACAGGAAGTGCTCGGAAAGGAGAATTTTAAAGGCTCTTTAACAAGAAATGCAAATTAGAAGTATCCCAAGGGGAGCTGGTGCAGCTCAGTTGTTGAGCACCTACTTATCATATATGAGGTCCCAGGTTCCATTCCTGGTACTTCCTTAAAAAAAATTCCACGATATTATTTTTAGTCTATCAGATGGGCAAAGATTCAAAGTTTTTCTAAATAAGGATTTATTGGAAAACTATCACCCTCTTTCATTTATACCCTAAGACCGTTTCCACGTCACAAGGGTGAAGTTTAGCTGTAATAAGATTCAAAGGTGTACTACACATTGTGCGGACAAAGCTGTGAGGGAACAGGTACCCTCAGACAATGTTAGGGGTAATGTAGGTTGGTAAAAATTCAGCAGAGGACAATTTAGCAACTTCTGTCCTGTACATACATATACACACACGTATGTATATGTATACATATGTAAATGCTTATTCAGATATAAATACATATACTCTTTTTTAAAAATTTACTTTAGAGTTTTATTATATTGCACTAAAGGAACAGCAGGATGATTATACAACGTTCTCTCTCATTCCGTTTTGAAAATCTAAGGTACTTGCAAATTCTTAAGAATCCTTTTACCACCAGATTAGAACAGTAAGTAAAATAACCAATTTCTTAATAAGGAATGTCTTACAAATGAAAACACATATACTCTTTGACCAGCAATTCTCCCTGGGAATTTATCCCACATGCGTGGAATGATGTAAGCCTCAGGTTACCCATGGAGCTGGTTTTAATACAGAAAGTGGGTGGGCTCCCTCCCCAGGCCTGGGCAGGCTCCTCACTCACCCTGATGCCGTTGACGATGGCAGCTGCTTTGCTCTCCGCAGCCTCTGGGTTCCCGATGAGGTAATCCCAGGCACAAAACACTCGCCAGCAGAAAGTGTAATTTTCATGGGAAGCGCTGGCCAGGCTCGTGCGGGAGTTCTTCGCCATTCTGAAAAACAGGACCCAGAACAGGTCATCTAGAAGGGAGCCTGAGGAAGAGGCCCGGGCCCCAGGGCCAGGTGCTAGCCCGTGCAGAGCCTCTGGGCGAATCTGCCAAAGGGGGTCCCTCAGATCACTGCTTGGCAAGCAGAGGACAGGTTGGATTCCAGCCCCACCTTCTTCGCAGCCAACTCCTTCAAAGAGGGGGAAAGCTGCCAAAACCCATTACTGAGCCCCTTTGACAAGGAGACCTACTGGCAGGTCACAGGAGGTGCGTGCGCCCTGGGAGCCGGCCCTGTTCTGTCCTTGTGTGCCTGGGATTGTGAATTCAGCTCTTTCCTTCCAGCTGAATCAGTCTCTTTGGAGCTCCTGCTCAGGGACGGGAACCTTCCCCTTCGGTACAGAGCAGGCTGGCCCTGCTTGCACGGGCATTCCTTGAGCTAACTAAGGCAGGAGTCTGAGCCCCTCCTCAGGGGAAGCCCCCTGGCCCCTAGTCTAGTCTCCTCTTACAAGGTTTCAGCTCCCTAGCCATCCAAAGTTCTTGATCCCAAGTTTGCTCCACTTTGCCAATGTAGTACTTAAATTGCAAACCTAGCAAAGAGCTTGTTCCCAAGTGGGGAATGAAGCTGGAGAGAAATCCTCCAAGTCGCTGTGCATCTCCTTAAATGTTTTTTATTTTCCTAAGCATGTCTGTCTGCACTTATCAAGATGCCACAAGCAGCAGGATGACGGATATGAACTGGTAGCATAAACCAGACCATACCAAGGGGGAGCCAAGGGGCTGGGGGCCAACCTCCCCCTGAGGTCCAAGCCTGTGGGTCAGTCTGCATATATCTAGATCCTACGTAGAAGCAGAGAAGGCTAAAGCTGGAAGGAACTGGCAATTTTCTGATGAGAGAAGTGAGCTACTGAAGGCCCCCCAGTGGCCCCCCAGTGGCGAAGAATTCCTAACCCCACCAGCCTGTTTTCTTTTGCATTGCACCCCCTCTCCGTGGTTGAGCTGTGCAAACTACATCACAAGACAGGTGAGCCTGACCTTTTCAGAAGTCGTAGCTAGATCATGGGTAAACGCATGTCTGAAGGGGGATGGTTTGCTTTCTGCAAACTCTGCTCACCTAGATCATATTGCGCAGATCTTTATTAGAATATTTACTATGTTATCTAAAAGTACATTAACTGGTGAGCCAATATGATTCCTTTCTCTCGAGACCCAAGAGAGAACCTGACTTGCATGAAGAAATGTCCAATAGGTGTTGGTTAAAACGAACATATACCTCTTGTAGCCTAAAATGCCTCATCTGTAAAATGGGTATGATTATGCCTTAACTTCACCGGGTTATTGACAAGACTAAATTAGAGCATGCGGGTCATTATTCTGAGACGTTGTGCAGCCATACTTTTTTAAGAGAATGATGAAGCTGTAGGCAAACACTGCCATCCCCACCAGGAAGTACGCCAAGGGCAGCCGGTAGCCGGCTCTTCCGATCCTCCGTTCTCTGCCGTAGTAGCCATAGAAGAGGACTGAGTACTGCAGGTAGCCCTGGAAAGAGAAGGTTTGGTGTCAGGCATGACTCCCAAATCCCAGAAGTGCGGCCCCTTAGCCTCCTCCCTCAAGAGAAGAGCGTGGCCGAGCGTGGCCCTCCCTCACCCCCAGGGACCAGATGGTGTTCAAGTCTTGGGCAGATGCGACGTGCTCCTTGGGGATGGTCTTGCTGGCAGTGCTTCCGAAGGGCTGGCCTGCAATCAGCTGGTGAGAAGGAGAAGAATGTCCTGTGGTCCTCCGCGTGGGAGGGCACCCGGAGAGAAGGGGCGGCTGGTCTCCACGTGCCTGGGAAGATGTCCCAGGGAGAGATCTCCAGTGGGTGGGTTGCTGCTGGATTCTTCTTGATAGAGAGAAACATCAGTGGTCAGCGTGAACTTTTGGAAGACATTCCATATCTGCATGGGTGCTCCCTATGCTAACTTTATAATTTGATTTTCCATTTCTTTTCTTGCTAATGGCCTGTGGGAGTAAAACACAGACTCTAGGGATGGATTGTCACTAGGCTGTAATTTTTTACCCTGGGCAGAATGAGCAGTTTCTCCTGGTTCAGAGAGGAGGTCCAGTCACAGTTCTCTTCTCTAGGGAGATGGGTTAAACGAGGGTGATATCTGTTTCCTGTGGAACGCAAGGTATCAAAGCCACATCCAAAGATTCACATGCGGGGACCCTCTTCTAACCTGTGGGGTTCATTATATAATCACCAACTTCCTCCCGTTTCTATATCCAAGACCCCCTTTTCAGTTCTTTCCTTGCTCCTGCACTCTTCAGCGCTGGCCACAGTTGACTGCTGCCTCTCTAGCCCTCACTGACCTTTGTTTCCCTAGGGCTCTTCTACCTTGGTTTTGCCTTTCTCTCTCTGGATGCTCCTTCCAAGTCTTTTTCTTGAGCTCTCCCTAAATGTCACCCCTTCTCAGCATTCTGCCTTAGGCGCCTTCCCTTTCCACTCTGCACATCTCTCTGCAGATTCATCCACTCTGACAGCATCCACAGCCTTTAGGTGCTAATGGACCAAACAAACAATTCTAATGCCAATTCCCCTTTTGAGCTTCAGAATACGTAATCTACTACTTACGGGCACCTCAGCTAGGATGTTCTACAGGCACCTCTAATGCAACACTTTCCAAATCAGACCTATTATCTTCTTCTAGTCCCCTCTGCCAAAGAAACCACATCCTCATCCTTGGCTAATGGCACTCAGTAGTTGCTGAAGCCAGAATCCAGGGTGTTATCTTTGACTCTTTCTTTCCTTTACCTCTCCCCATATCCAGCCAGTCTCTGGGTCTTGTAAATTGTACCCCCACATCTGTTCACCTCTCTCCACCCCACTCCCCCTCCCCAGTCAGGCCGCCATTATAATCTACTTGGTTTATTGATTGCTCTGGTCTCCTGTTTTGCGCCGCCTCCCGTGTATGCTCCCTCCAGATGATTTTCCTAAAGGAAGATCTGGTCATGCCAGTCCCTTTTGTAAAACCCGTAACGGCGACCATTTCAGCTCACGAGGCCCTTCCCAGGGGCGCCCAGCTCACCTACCTGGGCTTATTCCCTGCCTGCCCTCTTGTCTCCCTCTGGCCCCTCATTTCTCCGCCAACTCAATCCTGTGGTCATTGGGAACTATCCGTGTTTTCCTTACAGACCCCTCTTTCTTCGGTTCCTATCTGAAATCCTTCCCACCCACTCTGCCACAGATACTTCCGCATGCTCAGCCCTCTAATCCTTCCCATCCTGCTCTTCAGGTGTGGTGCTGACATCACTTCCTCAGAAGAAGGGCTCCCGTGGTCCCAGGCTGGATTAGTTTGTAGAATGCGAATGGAAGCAGCTACTCTTACGAAAATGATATTGCTCGTTGAACACTGTGTCTGAGCCCACTTGCCTGATCTCCTTCCGATATTTTGTGGATGGTCCTGCCTGGGAGATGAAGTGGCGGGTGCCTGTGATCCGCCTCCTGTGGTCCTGTCCTGGGGGACAGGGTGCACGGCATGGCAGAGAGGGCAGGTGGGGGTCCCGGCAGCCCAGGCCGGCAGTGGCACGAGGAGGGGACCCGTCCACACTGGCTTTCCTGCTCAAGGCCTGCCCGGGTGTGTCTGGGCTGACTTGTCTTCTCTGAGTGGATTATCGTGGTCACTGGGTTTCTACGATGGCATGGGGGCATGGCCTCATTTACTTTGTGAGGATGAAGTTTAGGTGAGAAATAGGTTTTATTTTAATACAATGTCAGCGAACTATGGCTTGTAGACTACACCTATCCCATCCCTCTTTTTGCAGGACCCAAGAACGAAGAATGGTTTTTATGTTTTAAATGGTTGGGGAAAATAATCAAGGAAAGAATAATATTTGTAACTCATAAAAATGACATGATATGCAACTTCAGGGTCTATAAATAAAGTTATACTGGGACAGGGTCATGCTCATCTGTTAAATATGGCTTATGGCCGTTTTTGCGCAGCAGTGGCAGAGTGGGGTAGCTGCAACAGGGGAGATATGTTTCACAGGACCTAAAATGTTTTTTATTTGTTCCTTTATGGAAAAAATTTCCTAACCCCTGTTTTCACACATGCAATTTCCTTCCCACGAGCATAAGGAGAGTGGTGGCTGCCACTGCTCTTGTACCCCCTTTTAAATGAATGGCACTGTTTCTCCTCCCCAAACAGTCCTTACCTCGGGAATGACAATAAAAGCACCTGTCATTATGGTGAGCACAATATTAACTCCAAATAGCCATCTCAAGAATATGAAGTAGGAAGCAACGCCAGATCCAAAGTGACCTAAAGGAAGATAACGAGAACAATTGATATCAAGTCCTCACAGTGCGAGAAGGTCTCCTTAACGCAACACCGTAATATCTCCTATCGGCAGGACATAGATAAGAATACACCATTATTGTACCAACAGGGTGGTCACAGAAAAAGTAGTTCAGATGGCTCAAGATGCCCATTAATGGATACTAGTTAAATATGAAGAAGAAAATCTTAGTTTGTCTAAAATACGACTGGATAATAATTTCTCTAAATAGCATATTCATCTAAAATGCTCTTATCAGATTTACAATGTTTCATGTATGCTAAGATTATCAGCATCTTTTGAGAATTGGATATATTTATTTTCTATTTTTTATAGTTTTGAATATTCCAAGGATTTTTAAGTACCCTTCACCTAAAAAATAAATTTCTGATGTTAACATTAGGAGAAACTGTGTGAAAGGTGAGTGGGCATGCTCCTTTATAAGGTTTCCAAAATTACTCCAAAATTAAAACTTGTATAAGAAACCCCCAATTTCTATATAGATGAGAAAAGAAGAGAGCATAGAAGTTAGAAAAGGATGCAGGTGACTTTCTAGAGCAAGGAGATTTGAGCCATATTTTTAAAAATAATTGTCATAGGGAAGCGGACTTGGCCCAGCGGTTAGGGCGTCTGCCTACCACATGGGAGGTCCATGGTTCAAACCCCGGGCCTCCTTGACCCGTGTGCAGCTGGCCCATGCGCAGTGCTGATGTGCGCAAGGAGTGCCGTGCCACGCAGGGGTGTCCCCTGAGTAGGGGAGCCCAAGCGCAAGGAATGCACCCCGTAAGGAGAGCCGCCCAGTGCAAAAGCAAGTGCAGCCTGCTCAGGAATGGTGCCGCACACACACAGAGAGCTGACACAACGAGATGACACAACAAAAAGAAATACAGATTCCCATGCCGCTGACAACAATAGTAGCGGACAAGAAGAACACACAGCAAATGGACACAGAGAACAGACAACTGGGGTGTGGGGGGAAAGGGGAGAGAAATAAATAAAATAAATCTTTAAAAAAAATAATTGTCATAATAAACAGGAAAACACTAACAGTGCAAAGAAAGCCAAAAAAATTAATAAACCAGCTAGTTCAATATCATTAAATTAAAATCACTACTAGAATTATCTCTTAGTAAATTTTTAGCTTTCGTTATAATTCTATATGTATTTTTTTGCATAAAATTAGAATTACTCTGCAATATTCATCTTCAGTTATCAATATATTAGCAATGTCTTCTCATGCCCCAAATAATCTATAATATGAATTTTAGTGTGCTATCGAATGGATTTCCCATAATTTATTTAACCTGTCCTCCACTGCTTGACATCCAGGAGTTTCCAGCTTTTCACTAGGATAAAATAACCCTGCAATTCATTTCTGTCTAAGGTTAGGTTTCCTAGAAACAGAGTTTGAGGAAGAGATTCAGTTACACATGGTTTATAGAGGAAAAGGGGTGAGGGAAGGAGGGTAGCAGCGCAGGAGAAGGACTAAGGAAGAGTCCGCTCTCACCTGGAGACCAGCTCCGCCCGATCCCAGGGGAACTCTGGAACATTGTACCACAGAGTCCCTCTGCCAGGGGTCACCTGGCTCTCAGCTATCTAAGGGGTGTCTGGGGGGCGGAGAGGAGGGCTGTGAGGACCTACCATCTCAGGCAAGGTTGGCCAGGGCAGGTCTCTAGAGAAAGGAGCTCAGGGCAGAGGGGCAGGTGTACCAGCCAGGTAAAGGGGAGCTAGGTGGGAGACCAACAGTGCTCACTGCAGCCTTGTCATCAATTTTGTTGTGTTGTTGTCTTTTCTGGTTGTTAAGAAATGGAAGGGCTGTATCAAAGGATATAAACATTCTGAAGACTTTTAGAGCATTCAGTAACTCTCCTCTGGAAACCCTGTCCCAATTTTTATCCTGATGAGCTGTGTACGAAAGTGCTTAAATTCACTTTGTGTTGAAAATATTTGTTCTCAGTTTGTCATCTTTTAGCTTCCTTTATATATATATATATATAAAACGTTTTTTTGTGTAATTAAATATAGTGGTACTTTCTTCACTGATTCCCTCCTTCGATTTAAAAATTAGCCTCTCCATTATCGGGACTTGGAGTTGTCCTGGGTGGTGCTGCAGGGACAATTGCCGGACATTGTAGATCCTCCCATGGCCCGCTGGATGGAACGTGGGAGAGTGTGGGCCATGGTGTGGACCACAGGCCATGGGGTGCAGCGATGCCCAGAGATGTACTCACCAGATGCAGTGGGTGTGTCATGATGATGGGGGAGAGTGTTACTGTGGGGGGAGTGGTGGGGTGGGGGCGGTGGGGGTGAATTGGGACCTCATATTTTTTTAATGTAATATTTTTTAAAAAATGAATAAATAAAATAAAAACAAAAAAAATAAAAAAATTAAAAAAATAAAAATTAGCCTCTCTCCAGTCTGAGATCACATCACCCATATTTTCTTCAATTCTTTCATGGTTTTCTATTTTCTATTTAAGTATTTAGCAATGAATCTAAAGTTATTCTTTAATATGGTTAAATCAGTTGTTTCAGCACAATTTATAGAGTAATTTAGCCTGGCCCAAATAATTATCAAATACTAAAAAACTATATATACTATTATCTGTTTCATTTTTTTTTCTTATCTCTTTGATTTGTCAGTCAGTTCCTACACTATTGCTAAACTGCTTCAAATGTTGAAGCTTTTATAATGTATTTTGATATTTTGCTTATGTAACCTCATTTGCATTAAAAAAAGATTTCAGTTAGTCTGTTTGGTGTTTTTCTTCCATATGAGTTTTCTGGTCATTTTGTCAAGTACAAAAGATGTTACATTGGGGTTTTAATTGGAATTGCATTACATTTGTAAACTGGTTTTGGGAAAATCATCCTCTTCCAACTATCAACGTTCCCACGTCTCTCCACAAGACTTTATATCCCATGGTCCAATTTTTCAGTTTTCTTTACTTCGTAACTAATGATTAAGTTTTTTCTTCATAGTGTGTGTGTATACATGTGCATGTGCAGCCTGAAATGTGACTGTGATTTTAAAGGATATTTATACGTGTTTATTTTTTAGGATATGTTTTCTAAACTTCATTATGAACACGAGGCTTTTTCTATTTTGCACTTTGCAGCTGCGCCTTGCCCTCGCCCTGGTCTGCAGAGTTTCACTTGCTCCCTGCTCTTCCAGGCTCGCACTGTGTCGGGCTGAATGAATGAACTGAGCAGCGGAGTCGCAGCGGAGTGTGGGAAGGCAGATTTGGGGCCGCTTCCCCCGGGGGAGGTGAGGGACAGACATCACGTCTTCCATCTGCTTTGCCCCATGTCGAACACACGCGTGTGCTCTCCTGACCACACACGCGTGAGCTCACTGTGGGTAGGCTGCTGATGCTGCATCCCGCACCCCCTTTCCAGCACTTACTCTCAATTTTCTTTATCCTCATTTCCCAGGGGATGAAGATGACCACAAAGTTACAGGCAAGACGAGCAAATTTCCGCCAGAGCTAGAAAGAAGGGAGCACGGTCAATCCACTTCACAGCTCTGACAGCGGCAAGGAAGAGTGGTCCCAGGGATCCTGCAGGAGGTGGGGGCCCCCATACACCCTCTAAGACCCCAGTTATGGCTTCGGAGGGCCGGAAGCAGCCCTAGGACCTCGCCCATCTTCTCTGCGCTCCTGACTGGGGGGTGGGCACTGGCGGTGATGTATAGTGTCAAGGCTCACGTTCTCCAGCCTCACCGCTTGCCTCATTCCTTCCACTCCAGCTGCGGGGTCTAAAGGCACTGGAAATTACCTGAGGAATTACCAAAGGTGGCTTTGGGGGTGGGGCCCAGGAAACCTGCTTAGCAAACTCCCCATCTGCTTCTAATTCACACCCCTGTTTAAGGGGAGGGGTCTAGCACCTGCCAGACCATGGCCCCATCCCTTCTTGTGCCTCCACACCCGGCAGCATAGCGAGTCAGTTGTAGCCTCTCTCCTGGCCGAAGCTACCAGGGTTGAGGTCTGGAGATATGGCTTGGGCATGTAAGATGCAATTGCTGAAAGCCCAAAACTCAGATTTAGAGACTTCTAGCCTCTGAGACTGAGCCCATAAATTCCTGTGGTTAAACCAACCCATGGCATGGTCTTCGTTTTAGCATCTTGGAAATGTGACACTTCTCAAAGGCAAATAAGGCAAACTGTGTCTTGATACAGACCCTGTTCTCCACTTAAATTGGCGGGCTGTTTATTTTGACTCACAAACAAGCCAGGTTTGTGTTGGGAACAAATGATATTAATATGGAAAGAGGGGTTGCAAATGCCATTACAGCCTTCTGGGCTATTAGACAGCTCATGGCCTGAGGCAGTTATGTAGGCTAATGGAATGCTGGATTTGTCTGCTAAGGCCAGAACAGCTGCTTGTAAATGAAAATGTTTGCATTTCGCCAGGAGTTGAAATTGTTCAACATACACTCCTTACTTAAGAGTCAACCCAGGGAAGCGGACGTGGCTCAACTGATAGAGCATCTGCCTACCATATGGAGGGTCCAGGGCTCAAACCCAGGGCCTCCTGACCCATGTGGTGAACTAGCCCATGTGCAGTGCTGCCGCATGCAAGGAGTGCCCTGCCATGCAGGGGTGCCTCTGCGTAGGGGTGCCCCACATGCAAGGAATGCACCCGACAAGGAGAGCTGCCCCACGTGAAAAAAGCACAGCCCTCCCAGCAGTGAAGCCTCACACACGGAGAGATGATGCAGCAAGATAATGCAACAAAAAAGAGATGCAGTTTCCCGGTCCTGCCTGATAATGCAAGCGGATGCAGAAGAACACACAACGAATGGACACAGAGAGCAGACAACAGGAGGAAAGGGGAAAGGAATAAATAAAAGCAATCTTCAAAAAAAAAAAAAGATCCAATCCAAATTTGCCACTCCCATGAAAACTTCACATGTTCTCAGTAGCCAGAAATAAAGTCTTTCTGTAAACTCCTCCAGCAATTTTTTTTTTAATTTCTCTTGTAATATTTATCATTTTGCCCTGTGGTACCTAAATTTTGTTCACTTGGTTTATCTCCTGTTGAAGAGAGAGGAAGACCACAGCTCCTGATCTTTTATTGTCTATAGTGTCCAGAGTGGGGATGCTCAAGTGTCCTTTGGGGACAAATGGAGTTGGAAAGTATTTGCATCAATGACCCATTGCAAAGTACTTAAGTGTAAGAAGCAATGGGTGGAAGACCTGAGTTCTAGCTCCAGTTCCATGTCATTCTTGCTATGTACCCCTAGAGATTTGATTTCTGTGGGATTTGATTTCCTGACCTGTCCAAGGAGAAGGTAGGATTCAATCAGTGTCATTCAGAGTTCTCTTTACATTTAAAATTGTATGGCTGTTCCCATATGCAGCAGACCAAAGCAGTGCAACTGTGATATGCAGGAGATGAAAGCATCTTCCTCACGGCCTCCAGGGCTTGAGAAGTCCGGGCCTCAGCACTCAGTTTGGAAAGCACTGGGCTGGCTGACCCCTATGCATATTCTGCTGGATTTGCCCAGAGGAGCTGCCTAAATGACCAAGACTGGAGAAGGCATGGGAAAAAACCCAGGCTTCTCAGATGATTTCCACCAAATCACCAGGGCAAAACCTTCAAATGAGTCAAGATTTTAAGAGCAAAAACAAAACAAAGCAAACCAAAAAGAAACAAACTTAAAAGAAATAGATACTAAGTGTGGGCATGGGTTATTTCATTTTGGTTTCTAAAAATAAGGTCATCCTTTCCTCTTTGGAAAGGCTTATATGAATAAATGTCTTCTAAAAACATGCATTACATTTTATGTAAAACAAAGTCTAAAAATAAAAAGGTTATGGTTTATGAAAAATGTATTCATTCATTGGATGTGTTGAGCACCAAGGCTATGCCACCAGTGGACAAGAAATGCAAGATGCCAGCTGGCATGGAGCTTGCTTTCTAGGAGAGGACATGCAGCTGGGACCTGGTCCATCTGGCTCTTGGAAACATGGGGACCAAGAATGGCCTACCTGGGGGGGTAATGTGTGAGCTGAGACTTGATCAAAAGGAATCAATCCTTTCAAAATATATAAATTGGAAGAGGAACTTCAAGGAGGAGATATCAGTCAGTACGAGTCTGTAGGTTGACCTGAGCTGGATATTTTACAGAACAGGATGGAGGTGAGAAAAGTGAGATGAAATCCAATACTTAGGCAGTGGCTGGATCAGGTGGGCTGTGGGAAAGAGTTTGGATTGAATTCTAAGTGTCACGAAAGCCTTTAACAAAACATCAAGGGGTGGCATAAATGGTTCATGGCTACTATTACTGTTTCGAAGATTCCCCTGGCTCCTGGGTGCAGGAGAGTGGAATCCAGGGGGACACGGGACAAAGCAGGAGGGCCTGGCGGGAGGCCATCAGCCTACATGCCATCATGGGCAGGTGCTTTAGCTCCTACACAGAGGAAGAGTTCTCGCCAAATCATGCCATGAGGATCTCAGGACAAAGGACATGGAATTGTAGAGTTCCAAGGAATCTTAGGACACAGTCATCAGGACCACATCACTTTCAAAGTCATTTACCCAGAGCAGGGAAGCAGTTCATGGCAGAAGGCCCCAGGTGACCTGAACGCACCTGCTGGCTGTGGCCCTTGCTGACAGCGGCAGTATTTCTGCCTCTGCAAGCCCTTGGACTTGTGCAGGCCAAGCTGCAGGAGCAGAGGTGATCACCGTTCGGTAACTTGAAGTTAGACATGTTGAAATTATCTGCTTATAAACATGTTGCTATAATGTCGATACTTGTTTAGAAGATAAAGGAAAATAATCGCTTCTCCTATGACTCACACGTTCCCAATAGAGAAATCTTTTTTCAAATAGCCCATTTCAGCCATTGCAAAATATGTAGAATGCAGAGAAATAACAAAGACCTTCTCACTGTATTAAAAGTGAGCACTGGAATATGCTTGTTCCTTTCTCATGACAAGGGATACAGGGCATAGAACCTACATGCATTTGGTGGTTAAGTCAGGAGAGATGCTAGTTCATGCTCTGAAGGGAGAAAAATCCTTTCCCTGCTCTGTTGCATTTGCCCAGGGGCACACAGTTGGTAAGTGACAGTACATGGGACTAAAATCCAAGCTTTGGGACATGCAGACTCTTACCACCCCCGTGGCTCTACAGCTCTTAATGACCGCTGCTCACAACCTGCACGAGTGCAATGGCAAGCACAAGTTCCTGCCCCGGGAGTTGCAGGAAGGAGAGTGGGTGCCCTGTGAGAGCTTTTTACCTCTGCTCCTGCAGCCTGGTAGCCCCGCGTCCTGGTCAGCCTCCCTTCAAACTTCAGCACGATCTCCTTTGCTCGTCTGGCAGAAGAAATAAAGGATGGGGAACGCAAATATATCGTACTTCCAATCCCGGCAAAATGGGTGAAAATGCAGCTGGGGCAGGGAGCCAAGTGGCCTAGGACGACACGCTGCGGAAGGGGACGGCTCTGCAGATAGTTCATCTTCTGACTTTTGGGAACCAGGAAACTCCCTTAAAAATATTTTCTTCAACATTTAGTGAGATGAATCAATAACATATAATGAATCTATACCAAAATGAGTTACATCTAAATTTCTACAAGCCCTTCCCTGATTCTGGAAACATCAGCTTTGGGACTGCTGGTAGGAAGTGCTAGCGGCTCACCTCCTGGTCTTATCTTAACAACCTCCCCGCTGCAGTCAGTTCTTTGGAGGCAAAAGTCAGGCCTAGCTTCAGAGAATCTGCTTCAATTAATGTGAGAAGGAGGTTCTGTCTAAACTGCCCAAACAAGCTAGGGACCCAGTGACCCACCACTCAGCTGCATTGACCTGATATCTCTGCCTAAGTGGTGAATACTTGAAAATGGCCTGAATTTGTTGGGATAGATGATTTTAAATGCACACCTAAATGAACAACAGGATTGGAAAACAAATGTTAGTCCCGTAGGACAGACTGATTCCCAAGACTCATGAGAGATGACTGCCCTGTTCACTCCATCCCACTCAGTGTGGAGAGCCATAGTATCTACCCAACAGTCGGCTGCCCTCTGCTTGATCACACTCAGTGTCGAAGAACCTAGTTCTTCTGAACCAGTCAAGTCTGTGAGTTTGACCAGTTTGCTTGTTAGGAAATTCTTGCCGGTGCTTCCCAAGCAGCCTCCTACCCACACTCACTCATTTAGAGCCCTTCCTTGGGAAACAAGGACCAAAGCAGATCACTCTTCAGACAAGGGTGGCCACCCCAAAACATGCCCTGAGAGCTGGGTTTTGGACCTCTCTGCCCCCATTGCAATAGCTCTACATCCACAGCCCCACATCCATAGCCCAGCCGGTACACTGCTTCACTCTGGTCTGACCAGAAAGGCAGGTAAGGGTGAGGGTTATGTAAAAGCTGCTGGGAGCATATATCAGAAATGGGTTGGCTTTTATCATACGAACGTATTAGGTTAAAAGTGTATAGTTCCAAGGCCATGAAAATGTCTAAATCAAGGCATTATCAGAGATGCTGTCTCACCGAAGGTCGGCTGCTGGTGATCCTGGACTCCTGCCACATGGCAAGACACAGTGGTAGCTCTGGCATTCCGGCCGCCCGCCTTCTGCTCCAGGCTCACTTTCTCCACGAGCTCAGCTATGAGTAATCAGGCATACGGCTCATCTCTCCCTCTCCTCGAGGCCTCTTCTCAGCCTCACGGGGACCTCTTTCTGTGCCTTTGGGCTCTGCTGATTCCAGCCTCTGGCCTCTGAGACCTCTCTCTTGGTCCCTAAAAGTTCCTCTGTCTCTGCTGCTTTTTCTCTGTGTGTGTCTCTGCTTTCAGGCCTCCATTCATAAAGGACTCCAGCAAGAGGACCAAAACCCACCCTGGGTCATGCGTCCCTAAAGTGATCCAATCAAAGGTCCCCCACTGAATCTAATCCAATCAGAGGGGCCCAAACCCACCAGAATGGATTAGCTTTAAGAACATGACCTTTTATGGGACCCACAAAAAGCTTCAAACTGTCACAATGTCCGTGCCAGTCCATGACCACCACGTGTGGGCCATCTTTAGTAGAGCTGCAGGCTGCATGTGGCCAAGAGGTAGGAGCCTGGCAAAGTCAAATAACAACTCATTTTATTGATTGATTTATATCTTTTTTTCTGCATACATTTTCTGTGCACCTATTTTGGGTCAAACACAGAGGTGCATAGAACCAAGTCTCTGCTCTGGAAGAGCTCACTACCCAATAGGGATGAAGGAATCTCAAAGAGACAACAACCAGTAGGAGCAGGGATGTGGTAAGTGCTATGACATGGAGGTGAGTGGGGGTGGAGGTAGCTTGGGGGGTAGTCAGGGACCACTGCTGATCCCGCCAGTCCCGGCCCTTGCTTCCCTACAGGAGAACCAGTGCATGCTGTGTCCCCCAGACAGCAGACTTTTGCTCCAGACTCAGGGCTGCAGCTCCTTCATTTATCAGTGCCCAGCAACGCTTCCTTGATTCCAGAGCAGTCAGGGCTCAGCGCTTTCCGAGGCACCAGGATGAGCCTCAGTAGGTCCAATTAGTGAGGTGTTGCTCCAGCAGCTTCTCAAGGTGGCAGAGAGGAGATGTGTGTGACAAGGGGATGGCAAATGGAGGTGCTGAGAGGCTGAGCCTGGCCTGTGGCCCGGCGTGGTGTCGGTCACCTCACCGCACACGGCGCACAGCCTGACTTGTTCTCTTTTACTGAAGTGCCTCGACAGAGAAGTCATCATTTGTTCTGCTTCTCCCTCAGGGCTAAAAAGGGCTTAACTTCCACTGTTCTGATAACCACTCGCCATTGCCTGATGGTTTTTAAAGGTTCTAATAGAACATACACGTCTTTCTCAGCTGAATTGCTCCAGCAATTCCTTTGGTTAAGTCCCTATGTTTCCAAAGAATAGCACACTTGGAGTCAGAAAGCTCAGGTTTAAGGCTCAATTCCAGCACTCTGAATCTGTGCATCCTTGGATAAGTCACTTAACATCTCTGAGTATCAGTTTTCTCAACAGAAAAATGGTGCTATGCCATCCTTACTCAAAGCAATGGAAGTGATGAGAGCGCATAACGGACATGGAAGGCAGATAAAGGACAATTAATTGGAAACTTCTGATAGTGAAAATTATGGATGAATTTAGCTCTCTGTCAAAGTCACCCGAGGGGCAGGCTGTGTCCCTGGTCAGGCTGGAAGACTGTTCTGGCCAGGGGAAGTGCCCAGCCGAACAGGTGGTGGACAGCATGAGAAAGGGTGAACTGCTTGGCCTCTAGAAGGAGGCAACCAAGAGCGAGATATGACAGTGGTTCTAGAGCTGTCCACTCAGTGGGTGCCCTGATGATCTGTGCAGGGTCTGCTTTGCAGAAAGTCCACCCCTAGGTCATGGAAACTCAATGGCCCTTGGCCTTGAAATAATCCCATGAGCTCCCCTCGCTGCAGTTCCAGGCACCAACCCCATCCATCGGCACTCACCTGGAGTGGGTGACTGCTGTGTAACAGGTACAGAGCCAGGGACATGCTGTCTCTCATGTCACCCTTCAGCAAACTTTTCCAGGGGATCTCAAACTCTAGCATGCAAACAAGTAAACCCGGTGCTTGCTTGAAATGTGTAGCTATGGGCTGCCTCCCCAGTGCCTGCTTCCGTGGGTCTGAGGGCAGCGGGGGCTTCTGAGCTCACGATGTCCTCTGAATGCTTAACACTCCACAGTTTTGGAAACAGGGCTGCGGGAGCCAGGCGCTATTTCTCACCATCACTTTAAGAGAGAGGACCTGGTATTTGTAGAGATGGAGAGAAGTAGGCAGTCTCACCCGGCTGGTGGAGGAATGTGGTAGTATTTAAATTCAGGCAACCTGCCTTCAAATCTTTTCCACTTAACTATTCACTTGACAGCCTGTCTAGTATGATTCTCGGTATCATAAAATCTGTCTCCCCATAGGACTTTTTCCCCACCATGGGAGGTAATACCTGAGCAGCGAAAATGAACACCTCTTTTCGTTCTGGCAAAAACCCATGTCTCTTGTGAATTTGACTAGCCTATTCACTTCTGGAGACGATGGTAAATAAAATCTAGTGTTTGAGATAGAACAGCCAAAACTCTGCCAAAGCACACGCACACCAACACACACCAGCAGAGTCTGGCTGCCTTTGAGGCTCTGTCTGGGCACCCAGCTGGCTCCCCCCGGCATCTCTGAGACTTCTCTACGTCAGGTCAGGAGTGACCAGCCAACCCGTCCCACATGGGGAGGGAAAGGCTAGTGGAGACTATCAACTATAGCCGGTGAGTCTCTTACCTCAGAGCCTTTAGCTTCTGTCCCATGGGCCAGGGTCTGCACCGAATATTCGCCATGAGATCTTTCTGGAACTGTATATTTTGGAAGATTTGTTCCGGATCATTACTGTCCCCTGTTTCATCAGCATTAAAGCTGTCGTCCAAGGTGCTGAATGGATCAGAACAGGGAGGGGGAAATCTGATTAGTCCATTCCTCCGCTTCCGTGAGGTGCTTCTTGTCCCAGGCAAGATCAGTCCCTGGTTTCTCCAGGGCCCCGGGGTCATCTGGACGAAGTGTGTGTGTTTGAGGGGTAGGGGCGCAAATTCGGGGGGTCGGGGAGAGAACTTGCAGTGTCGGTAGCCCATTGAAACACGCTTATTGGATTTTTGTTGTTACAGGGCTAGTGTAAGGAAATGGTTTCTCAGGATGAAAGCTATTATCAGGAGATGTCATAAAGAAGAAAAGAGGGTGCGTATTTACGATTCCTGGATAGTGGCAAAACAATTTCTTTTGCAGGCTCATTGAATAAATGAGCTAATTTTAGAGGCACAACTACTCCTTGTCCCCCAACTCCGAAGGTAAAATAAATAAAAACCAAACTTCTTTTACCCAGAGACCCCCTCCCCATACTCCCTCATTCATCTGAAAACTTCAGTAGCTGAGGAAGAACCAGGCAGCAGTTTCTATTGATACCACCTACAAAGAAGAAATTAGCTAAGCAAATATACATAGGAAAACATTTCAGGGAACTCTTTACTTGCTAGAATAGTTTTCCAATATGTAGCAATGCTTATTCCCAGTAATAATTAATGTGCTAATTCCTAGGCAACTTTTCAGGAGAAAGTAAGAGTGCTTTGCTCTGGATATTAGGGCAATGATAAACTCAAGAGTAAGAGAAAATATTTCCTTTGTTATTCTCTAATTCAGATTACTTTTCATTACTCAAAGGAGAATTTTCCCCCATCTCTCCAAATTAACGAGGTTTTATTATCCCTTTACAAATATTTAACAGATTCTGGTAGCGTTTATTCTCTTCTCATCAGCCTAGAGCATTTTCCAGCAGACGCCTTATTTATCCTAAAGAATGTATTTCATGCTCTCTCTTGACGCTGCTGATTGAGTGCTCAGAGAGGAAGCAGAGAAAGCCCGCCGTGGGCGTGCCCAGCGGTCAGTCGGCGGGGGCTGGTTTTGGAGTGTAATCCCTTCCTTGGTCGAGGAGCAGCAGGTGCAGTGGTTGCTCTTTTTCTGTGCACTACCCAGGCTGCCACCCCAGCCGTACCAAAACCTTGGGCAAATGAGTTTCCGAGTTCATTCTGGAAGAGAACCGAGCAGGACGGGGCCCTTTCTCTGTCCCCTGGTCAGACCCAAGCCAAGCCCAGGTGGCCCGGGCTTCCCTTCGTCACACACCTGCCGATGGGCGGGGAGGCTCACCTGAGCAGCAGAGACTCCTGGTAGAGGTAGCGCTGGCTGGCGTTTCTCCGGATGGTTCTATAGCTCTGAGGGGCCTTTGAGGGCTTCATGGGCGACAGGCAGGGGGCTGGGGAGGCGCAGGCAGGGGCCGCTGCAGCAGCGGCTGCTCCGCTCTTCCACAGGACCGCGCTCCCTCCAGCTCCTGCAGCCACAGGGCCGCGCTCCCTCCAGCTCCTGCAGCCGGGGCAGCCAGGGGGCCGCTCATGCATATGTGATGGTAGGTGGCCGCGTGGCAGCGATTGGCTGGAGGCTGCGGGACAGCCAACCGTGGGGGGCGGCGGCCAGGGGCCGGGGATCCCTCTTGCCAGCCAGACGATCCCACCCGCCACTGCTCTGAGCCCAGATGGGGCTCTGCGGTTTGCACGGCACTTCCCATCACCGCTGAGGTGCGCACAGCCCTTAGGGAGCAGGCGAGGCAGGGCTTGCTTTCCCTGTTGTTCTCTCTCCAGAAAGAGGCTTAGCCAGAGGAAGACCCTGGCTCTGTGCACACAGCAGAGGCCAGCGAGACACATGGTCGTTGCATTTATTTGTATTTATTTTTTTCTCAACGTTGTTTCACTTATGCAAAAAGTCAAAGCTGCCCCACCGTGGACCAGTCCCTTCAACACTCTCCTAGCCCGGACTGCCAGCTTTCTCCAACTGCTGGAGCGCCCGCCTCTCCCGATAGACTTCTCCGCTGCACCATTTGGAAGCCGGCAGCAGGAAGACTGAGGCGCCCCCGAAGGCTTCAGCAGGACACCGGGGAGAAGCAGAATTCACATGCCACAGCGTCTGCCGTTTACCACCTGCAGCCACACGGACGATCGCCCTGAGACTGAGGATGAGGGAAATTAAGAGGCTTCGAGGGCTTGGTGATGAGGAAGTAAGAACTGGCTGGAGAGGAACTCTCGCACTCAGATGCTCTGAAGATAAAGCAGCCTGCAGATTTGGATCTAGCCCATCCCAGTGCTTGGGCAAGAGTCAAGTTGGCAGGACTGCCCCCCAGTCCGACCCCCACCTACCCGCAGACAGGACCCCCATTCCCTCGTCACCCGAGCTGTCCCGCTGACAAAGCATTTCACAACAACCTTTCAAGACGATTCTCTGACACAGGCCTCATCCCCAAGGGTTCCCCCACAGTTTCGCAATATAGACCTCTCTGTTCACCATTTCACAAAAGAAACCGGGTTGTTTGCAGGAAGGAGAACGTGTACATGCACGTTCGTACAGTGGGATTGAAAAAGACCTTCTGCAGCACAGCCTGTGTAATGCACAGCAGGGGCTCAACAGGGCAGAAGAACAGGTGGGCATTCGATGATGGGGCAGTGTCGGGGGGTAGCACTCAAGAGACGGGCTCCTCTCATTCATCCCTCCATCCATTCACTGGCAAAAAACCAGAGCCCTTCCTGGCTGCCCCACCCTGCAGGCAGGCAGGAGCAGGTCCTAGCCCGGGGCCCTGGGGTTGAGGGTCATCAGGCAAATGGGAGCAAAGCAGAAACCGGGAAGCCAGGGCTGGCCTGGCGTACGAGATGGACTCGGGAACCTGAAACCAGATCACTTTTCTTCCTGTTTGCCTGAAGTCATTTGGCCTGTTGCCCTTTATGGGAACACTACGCACACATCGTATTACAAAATGGACAAAACGGTGTACATAGCAGGGCTATTTCTGAGATTTTTTTTTCATTCGACTTTAAAAAAAAAAACCCCTCCTCATTGTTTCGAAATACTTATTCAAAATATTGAAGTGCTTTCGGTTATTCTTATGCAGTTAACTATTTTGAACATTTTTGCCTCTTTTTTGATGTTATACTTTTTATGGCTAGGGAGAACTAGTAGCAAATTTTGAGATACTCTGGGGATTTATTTTTAAAACAGTGCAGACCCATTGCTTATGTTTCATATTTGACACTATAGGCAAGATATGATGGGAGCGTCAGAAGATACTTACCTTATTGCACTCCATTTTTAATATCTTAACCATAAATGAATTGGGGTAATTAAATGAAAATAACTGCTACTTTTGATACAAATCAAGTACCCCAGTTTGTTTGCCTTTTACCTAATTTAAAGAAATGTAGATTTCTATACATTTTTATTGTGGAAGTAATGTATAGTCATAAAAAGTGGAAAGAGTAAGAAGTTAGAAATAGGGAAAACCCTAGGTGGTTTTTACTTAATGATATTAACAATTTAATTTTTTTACCAAATGCATTTTTTATATTTACATATTTTCAATTTTATCGAATACATGCATTTCTCTTACCCCTCCCGTTAACTTCATATTTAAAATGATTTCCATGTTATTCCTTGCTGTTTGTAAACACACTTTATCAATAGGTCATTGAGTGGAATAGTCCATCTAGAATACAAAACATTCAGCTCTGCCCCATTTCTCCAACACTTCTCCTATCCTGGTTTTAGCATGATCTCTTTGTAATTAGTTTTCTGGAAATGACATTATTATATTTTAAAAAAATCAATATGTTGTTAAATGAATGTTTCTCTCCTTTATTTTTATATTGATTTGATGTGTTTTATTTATTATCTTTGGTAAAATGAGAGTATAATGTGGTCAAATTCGTTTGTGGTCTCTACGGTTTCCTTGGTTTGATTTTTTCAGTCTGTCTTCAGTCCACCTGGCAACCTTTTTGGCGACGAGTTCGAGGTGAGGCTGTGCTGGCTGCTCATTCCTTCCCAGCAGGTGCCACTAGACGTGCTCCCCCGTTTGCTCCCCCGCTCTGCTCCTCTGGGCTCTGAAGTGCCAGGCAGGACGAAGAAGTGCTGGGGTGGTGCTCTCTGAATGTGAGGCGATTATTACTTGACATGCATTTGATTTCCGCTGGCAGAAGGTTTAGCTGTGCTGGTTTGTTCTAATTTAAGCCAGAAGTTGCCTATAGACAAACTGACTAAAAGCTCCCAAAAGGCTTACAACTGGTACACGAAAACAAACAAACATTGGAAAGGACCCCACAAGGGTAAAACTGCTATTCCATGGACCAACTGCTTGGGGGATCTGGGTGGTGGGACACGGAAGGTGGTGAAAGACAGGGAGAGAAGATCCATTTGTATCATGTAGGAATCCCTGCCAGTTAAAAAATAATAAAATCTCATTGTCAATCTCAGGAGGTTCTAACAGAAATCATCTTAGGTTTACAGGAACAAAGCTTAGCTTATAAGAACAAAAACTTTCAGTTCCTAGATCATCTGTTAAAGAAAAAAAAAAGATTTTTCCTGCTAAGCGAGTGCTATTCCAAAACATTACCAAGGATATTGCTCTGAGCATATTGGAAAGTGTCTGTGTGACCCCAGCAGCAGTGCCCAGCTCCCCTTTTCTTCGTTATCAGGTTTTTAGCCCCGGATTTTTCAAGAGAACCTTTCCCATTCCTGAGACATATTAGCATGCCTTTTATATTGCTCTAGCCCCTCTAAAATCTTTTGTTTGAAATGTAGAAAGATGTTTTGGGTCTGGAAAATGTTATTCAGGGAAGATGATCAGGAATAGATTGTTTCCAATTATCTGGATGACAACGGAATTTGTTGAAACATGAGAACAATTTTTCAATATACGTAATTGCTCCAGAAATCAGCAACAGCAAATGAGCTTGAAACTGACCAGGCACTCTGAGTTTTCCATTAGGGTCATGTGATACGCACGCTCATTTAGAAAGAAGGGAGATGCCTAAGCCAGGCTGTGGCTGGGTGGGGTTCTCCGGTGCCACCGTCGGCTCCTGCAGTAAGTAAAGACATCGCCACTACCGTGGCAGAATCTTCTAGAAGGAACTAATAATCACCGAGGTTGCAACTGGGATACAAATCATATACCTGCCCTGTCCTGCTGCTGGGCTCTCCCAAGGAATGAAATTTTTTCTCATATATGACTATCTAAACACATAAATTGCCCCAGGAAAAGGAAAATTTTGAATTTTCTCCACCACTGGAGGAAAGGAAAACAGTTGAATTCCTTGTCAAGCAACCGTTTAGTAGTTGACTGAGATTTTACTTTAATGACTTTTCAGATTAAGTTTATATTACCCTGATCTCTGGGCACAGCAGCTCTTATCTCTGAGGGGGGTGGCCTCCGCCCACCATTTCCTCTAAGTCCTGAAGATGGGGCTGCTGGGATCATCCAAGGGCTCAGAAGACATGGATTCCAGACAGAGCATCTCTATGAAACGGTGATCCACAAAGGAACCAGGAAAGCGTAGCATGTTCTTGCTTTATGATATTCTAAAACCCTCTCTTCACAGGAAAATTGTCTTCATCTTTTCCTTCAATTTTTACTAATGTGGGTCTTTTCAGCTCCTATTTTCGACACATCATTTTCATTTATTGTTTTATAAATACCTTATTTTCCTCTTTAAAGTGCAAAACTGCTTTAATTTCATGAAGGAAGACTTTTGAAAAATCAAATACCTTTCCCTCCCTCCTCCCTCCCTCCCTCCTTCCCTCCCTCTTTTCCTTCCACTTTCTTTCCTCTCCTTGGGGTTAGAGCATTCATAGGTCAGTTCCTAACCCTCCCCCACATTTGTTAATTTTTGAGTGAGAAGCCATCTGTTTTGGCCTGCTCTAAGTCCAGAAACAGTGTTCATGCCGGAATTCTATTCTCATCTTTTATCACATTGTACACATGAATGCTGTGAGGATTTTCTTCCTTACTGGGGTTTTATGATATTATAAGTTTATATTAATTGTTTAGAACTCCAACAGCCTGCAGAAGGGGCAGCTGGAACTGAAGCAATGGTGGAAAAAGTAAAATTTCTTACTGATTTTTCCTTTTTTTCAGCAACGTTCTGCCTGGCCTTTTGTTTTCAACCTCTCTTTAGCTCTGGCAGCTTCCAGTGTGGGGTGTTGGGGCTGCCAGAGACCCCCTGTAAGATGGAGGGGCGGACTGAGTGTTTCCCCGTTGGGTGAGGCCCCTGGTTGGGTTGAGCCTTGTAGTGTCAGCAAGAAGCCCTGGAATTTTGTAGTGACACTTGGCCTTGAATCAATCCCTCGGAGCAGCCACAGGGGAATGCTGTGGATCCTAGAGGGAGAAGGGGTTCCAAATACAGGTTTTCATGTCTCATGAGGTGGCTTTGGGCTGTGTCACGAAGAGATTGGTGTAAGACGTGGACGGTGGAGGAGAAGGCGCCTTGTTGTCCGGGCTCTGCAGGTCAGTGTGGGGTAGAGGCCCTGAGGTCTGCTGCTGGCCCGCCCACCCTCAGCTTCTCCAGCTCCTCCTGCCACGCCACTTTCTCCAGCACCTCTGAGTCCTCGGCCAGGTGTGGGTGCAGCTCCAGCGACAGGTGCTGATTTCCCCTGCGGGGCCTGTGCGTCATTTGGGTTGGAGATGGTGAGAGCCGGAGGTGGGTTCTAGTTTGTCCTGTGGGTCCCGGGCATCTGGGAGCCCGTTTTGTCCTTGCCTTCTTGTAGCAGTTTGATATGGTTATAAATTCCAAAAATAGGTATTGGATTATGTTTGTAATCTGATCTGTAATCTGGGCATGATTGAGTTATGATTAGGGCATTGAGTCTCCACCCCTTGGTGGGTGGGGACTCACAGATTAAATGCATGGCAAAAGACAGAGTTGAAGGTTCTTAATGTTGGAGTTTTGATGTTGGAGTTTGATGCTGAAGTCTTAAGCTGGAGCCCCAGGGAAAGACACAGAGCCATTCACCTGATAGTCTACATCTGACCTTGTGGCGAGAATAGTAGCTGAGCCCAGAGGAACCCAGGAAGCCTGAACCCTGGCAGACGTCGGCAGCCATCTTGCTCCAAATAGACTTTGCTGAGGGAAGTAACTTATGCTTTGTGGCCTGGTATCTGTAAGCTCCTGCCCCAAATAAATACCCTTTATAAAAACCAACCAATTTCTGGTATTTTGCATCAGCACCCCTTTGGCTGACTAATACACCTCTTCTGCTTCAACTCCCAGTCCAGCTGACCTTGTGCGACTTCAGCCTCCTCTTGGATCCAAAGAGCGGTGCCTCTGAGAAGGCTTCATGCCCAGCTCCCGGGGGCTCGCGGGTTCCACCCTGCTGTAAACCCTCCTGGGGGCTCACAGGTTCCACCCTATTGTAAACCCTCCTGGCTGCTGCGCCCCACCGGCCTCTCTTGCCTCTGGCTTGTATCTCCCCAAGTAGGAGGTGCCTGTGTGCTTCTGCCAAGTTGTTCTCCCTCCTTCTCTCCCCCACTCCTTTCTCGGGAAGTGCAAATGGGATAGTGGGATTGCGATTGGAGCACGGCTGACCTACCGTGCAGTGGTCTGGTCCCTCTTGCATCTTGAACGGGCTCTCAGCAATGTGTGTCTATCACTGTCCCTTCCTAATAGGCCTTGTGGCTTAGAATAACCCCCCCCCCCCTTTCTTTTTCTTTTTTAGGGCCAAGCCATTTTACTGAGGGACTTCGAGGGCCTTCAGGAAGGGTGGGGACGTGCTCTGACATGGGCACGCCGGCAGGTACCGCCCGGCCTCGCGGCTATGGACCCTCGTTTTTATCATCTTTGATTTGATCATGAGACAGGAGAGGGAGACCAGGCTGGGTGCTCTCCGAGGAGGAATTTGGAATCCAGTAGTTGAAAAGAAGAGCCGCTTTCTTCCCCCGCGTGCTCCCTTCTGTGCCGCAGCTGGCGCCCTGTGGTCCAGGGCGGCCTCTGCGCCGGGTCCCTGCCGTGGCTCTGTGGGCCACCCTCCTGCTCTCTCGGGACCACTCCTCGCCACCCCTCTCCCTCCAGTCTAATCCCACGTGTCTTTCAGCTGCAGGGAGGGAAGGGGCAGAACAGGGAACGAGGCCATGTCCTCCAGGCCTGTCTTCACGTCTAGCCCGTGACAGTGGTGTTCGTGGGGCCCTGCCGCCACCTCCTCCAGCGCCCTCTTGTTAGACGCAGCTCCCGTTGCCTGTGGTGGGAGTCCTGAATTGTCACCTCCGTGTCTTGTTCATGCTTCTCTTTTACCACCTCCTCAGGGCCTTGCATGAAGCCGTTAGGATGCAGGGGGCTCTCACTGCTTTCTAGAGCTCTGCCCATCTCTCCTTCACGAAAATCAAACACATAAAATGCTCTCCGTTTCCCGTGGGTGGACTCCCATGCTCACACCCTTTCCTTTCTCCTTCCCTCTCTGCTCTTGTGCAGGTCTCTCACTTCATTCTTTCATTCATTTGTTCAGCAGACATTAGCCAAGCACCTGTGCTGTTAGGAATTAGGGCATTCAATCATATATGACAATCGTTTCACCAGGCAAGCACTGCAAGGCTTAGGAAGACTCTGGGCAGGTTTCCTGGGACCCAGGAAGCCTTTGTTCAGACTTATTATTTAAAGAGAATGGGAAGCCGACTTGGCCCACTGGTTAGGGCGTCCGCCTACCACATGGGAGGTCCGCGGTTCAAACCCCGGGCCTCCTTGACCCGTGTGGAGCTGACCCATGTGCAGTGCTGATGCGCGCAAGGAGTGCCATGCCATGCAGGGGTGTCCCCTGTGTAGGGGAGCCCCACGTGCAAGGAGTGCACCCCGTAAGGAGAGCCACCCAGAGTGAGAGAAAGTGCAGCCTGCCCAGGAATTGCACTGCACACACGGAGAGCTGACACAACAAGATGATGCAACAAAAAGAAACACAGATCCCCGTGCTGCTGACAACAACAGAAGTGCACAAAAAAGAACACACAGCAAATGGACACAGAGAACAGACAATGGGGGGTTGGGGGGGAAGGGGAGAGAAATAAAAAAAAACTTTAATAAAAAATAAATAAAGAGAATAGGTCTCACCTGTAGATTCTGCTCCAAATGAGATCTACTCGAAGGAATCACATGATAAATTATCATGCTAATGTTTAAATGCAGAGAACTCAGAGAACACTCTCATTCACTGCAGTGAGTGCTAAAATGATCCCCCTTGGGGAGCAGGTGTCGCTTAGTGGTTAAGCACCTGCTTAGCATGTATGAGGTACCATCTCAAAAAAATAAAAAGATTTCCCTTAAGATGTTCACTTCCTGATCCATGGAAACTGTGAATGCTATCTTACATGGCAAAAAGGGGGTAGGTCTTTGCAAATGTGATTAAGTTTAGGATCTTGAGAGGGAGATCATCTTGGATAGTAAATGCTATCACATGCATCCTTATAAGAGAGGCAGGGGGGACTTCTCTTACACACAGAGGAGGAGTCACGTTTAGACGGAGCACTGAGAGATTTGGACATGTGGTCTTGAAGATTGGAGTGATGCGGCCACAAACCAAGGATGTCGACAACCACACAGGCTAGAAGAGGCAGGGGATTGACTATCTCTACCTTGATTTTGGCCCAGAGATACTGATTTTGGCACTTGGGCTCCAGAAGTGTGAGAGAAGAAAGTTCTGTTGTGTTAAGCTGCCAAGTATTGTTATAGCAACCCAGGAAACTAAGACAGTCACGTTGGCTCTGTAATCAGGAGAGTAACAGTATCCACTTTCTATGAGGATGAAAGAATCAAACGTCTATAAAACCTCAGAAGAGGGCTCGACATAGTTAAGTGTCACAGACGTTAACTGTGATTGTTAAAGACATTTAAAACATTGGATCGTATCAGTTTTTCAACATTAGAAAGTTAAATAACAAAGATATAAATAAGATGTAACCTTTCATCCAAAATAACTCAACTCTCAGAGCATTTCAGAGCCTGATCCTGCTCCATTCCCCTCTGCGACTAGCATCCTTATCCGCGCCACTGCCACACCTCTCCTGGATTACCACAGCAGCCTCAGGTACCACGGTTTCCTTACTAGAGCCTCTCCTTGGCCCCCCTGCCCCGTCTACAAAAGCAAATGCTACCCCTCATTTTTTTTTTTATTCATTTTTAATTTATTCCCTCCCCCCCCCCCCACTGTTGTCTGCTCTCTGTGACCATTCACTGTGTGTTCTTCTTTGTCTGCTTGTATTCTTGTCAGCGGCACTGGGAATCTGTGTCTCTTTTTGTTGTGTCATCTTGCTGCATCAGCTCTGTGTGTGTGACCCCACTCCTGGGCAGGCTGCACTTTATTAGCCCTGGGCGGCTCTCCTTATGGGGTGCACTCCTTGCGCGTGGGGCTCCCCTACGCAGGGGACACCCCTGCGTGGCACGGCACTCCTTGTGCACATCAGCACTGCACGTGGGCCAGCTCACCACACAGGTCAGGAGGCCCTGGGTTTGAACCTTGGACCTTCCATGTGGTAGGTGGACGCCCTATCTGTTGGGCCAGATTTGCTTCCCCGCTACCCCTCATTTATTTTTCTGTACAGCTCTTAACATTACCTGATGTTAAATATATACATATTTACACCTTGTAACCTACGTGATACAGCACTATATTGTTAATTGAAAGTGAAATTTTAAAAATAAAAACTATCTATTAAACTTTTCCTTAAAAAAGAATTTGTTCTAGTTCTCATGATAAGGTAAAATTGAGTTTACCTCTTATTCTGTTTCTTCTGAAAATCTAACTCGACAACCAAAATAATCTGTGGAAAACACAAAGACTTTGGGACTGACAAGTCTAATCACGAAATACCAGTCTCTCGTTTACTAGCTGGAATGGAGATACCGCTGGCTATTCCTCAGCCTAATTTCTTACAGAAAAAATAGAAACAATCTTACAAGGTTTTTGTATGGATTAGTTATATAAGATGTGCCTGAAGCATAGTGGGTGCCTAAGGACTGACAACTATGTTGTGTTTTTTGTCTGTTATTATGTATTATTATTTAAACCCCACCAGGAAAGGGTGGCTAGAGTGGTTTGAGTTGAATAATTTTATAAGAGCTCTTATTTTGGCCATTATCATCACTGTCCTGATTATTATTAATATTATTTTAACTTCAGCATGAGAGCATGTTTAGAATGGGTTGAAATTGTTATTTTTTGAGAAGTGACCTGCTTAATGTAGAGAATTCGCAAAGAAGATATATTGCAAATCTGTTTATCAACTGCACAATAGACATAACACGTGTGCTCTTGACTGCAGCTACCAGTGCAAATATAACTCCACAATGGCCTTCCTCTCTTCTAAGAAGCATATGAGTCCAATACACAAGCCCGAACAGTAGCCGATTCCATGTACGGAATCAGACTCAGGGTGGCTGCATTTACCGCCATCGGCCTTGGGTGAAGTCTAGAGACAGCAGGGATTCGCTCCCAGGCTCAGCGGGAAGCAGACTGTAATGGGTAGGTGGCCCCAGCCCGACTGCAGGAAGGAGGGCATTTGTGAAGTGGGTAAAAAAAGGAAGGCACACTGCCACTGCTGAGGGTAGGGTCTTGCTAAATTTCTACCTACTGATTTGGAAACTGTGGTAACCCAGGTGGCACATGTGATACAGAACCAAGACAGACAATGAAACACTGTGGCTTGGAAATGTGCTATGGTGGTGCACCGCCGGGTGGTCCAGGCCACTGTGATTAAAGTTGATTTGGTTTCAGTTCCTCGTGCCTCTTTCCCACGCGCAGGTGCCATCTACGTGCACGCGGTGGCTGGTTCACTTCCAATGTAAAGCTTGGGGTGCGGGAATATTACTCAGATCCCAGAAAAGCACACTGGTGGTTGCCAAATAGAGAATTTTCACGAGGGCTGTTGTTTTTCTGAAGACCCCACAGTGGGAAGCAGGAAGGGTGGATTGCAGAAGGGGTGCCCCTCTGCGCCACACAAACCAGTCACCCAAAAGTGAACAAAATCCTGGTGCCGAGAGCCAGGCTGTCATAATGGAGAAAGCAGCACAGGGAGGACCATTGGGGAGGGGCGCTCACGAGAACGTGGTTTGTCTGGGCGACCGCGTGTTAAGATGCATGCCCGCGTTGGGGCTCACTTCGATTCCGCAAACACTGCCAGTGTGGTGCCCTCACTCCCCCGTGGCTAAGCTGGGCTGAGAAGGAGGGCTGTCTGTTTCTCTTTGTTGGGTTAACCTTATGATACAAGACCCTGTAAACAAACTAATTTCCCCTGGGACTTTTGAAAGCATCCTAACTGCATTATCATTTTTCTGCATAAGGGAAGCTCAGGAAGAAAACAATTATGGGGTGAACTTCAAATTATCTCCCAGTGGCCATAAGTAGACGGCAGTCAACATAGATGCAGTCGGCAAAGGAAAGGGAACAAGGGTTTGTTTGCTAAGATGTAGGATTTGCTTATTCTGAAAGCGAGTTTTCTTTTTCCCTTATGCTCAGCCCGTCAGTATTTTGTTAGCTTCCTGCAGAAATCATTCTGCACACTAATGTTTTAAGTTCCTATTTTTTCCCCTACTGTCCATAGCCTTTCCGTTTTGTCTCTTCCAACCCAACCTAATTTTGAGGACAAAGTAGAACTCTCAAGCTTGGCCTATCGTGGGATGAATGCCGTGGCCCAGCTGGTAAGGAATTAATCGGCACATTCATTCATTTCTTTGCTTATGGAACATTTACTGACCATCTAGCTTGTGCCTGACCTTGAGCATTTTCTTAGGGAAGAAACAAAGAACATGCCCTGTCCTCACCCCCGAGCAACCTCAGGGCTAGTGGGACGGCAGACAAGGCAAGGATTACAAGGCACTGAGGTAATTGTGGTGCTAGATGGATGCTTGGTGCTGTGGAAGGGTAGATCAAAGGGAAGAAGGGTCGCTTAATTTGAGTCCTGAAAGATAAGTGTCTGTTCTGATACAGCAACCCTTGCCTTTGGGGACATGTGGGCTCTGCCATCCTCCCCAGGTCACTCATGCCCCAGCCTTGGCAGCCTATCCAGCCTGACCTGCACGGCACAGGGAGGGAGTTGCCAAAGATACGGCCAGAGTCTTGAGGGGAAAGAACATGAAGAATCTAGGTGTGGCGAAGACAGCTCCAAGGAATTTGAATCCAAAGTATGGTTTACAGCAATCCAGGGATGCTAGGCACTGAGAAACTGATGTCTCAATGGGCCCTCAGACCTACAGACACTGCTGGATTAAAGCCAAATGAAGTGAGGTCCTTTCATTCTTCAGTTAAGTACAGTCTCGTTCCTTTGGTAATTCAGTAATCCGTCAGTATCTCCTGACATCCACAGGGTGCCAGGCCCTTAGCTAGTCTCGTGGGACACAAAGATAGAGCAGACGCCATCCCGGTCACCTGGCATTAGGGTCTTCTGAGAACTCCACATCTATTTTTCTGCCTCGTGGTTCTGCTTGACCAGTGGCCTTGACGTGGCTTTGTTCTGTTACACCTCTTCAGAGAAAACTTTAGATCTTTTCCCCACCCTCATTGCAAAGAAGTCTGTACTTTTACTTCTCAGTCTTCCATTCGAGGAATTCCTCCATCTGACCTCTTTGAGTCTCCACGTCTGTCTCCTCCCTTCATGCAGCGTGGACCTTCGTTCTAAATGATTTGGCCTCTTCACTGCTGCCTCTCCCCACCACCTGCAGCGCAGTACTCTCTGCTCCTCTGTTTGCCTATCTCAGCGGGCTCCCCTGGCACCATCTACAGCTCCTAGATGGCTTCCTCTTTGGGCTTCTCCAGACTCGTCAACCTCAGCATGTCCAAAACAGGGCCCATCATCTTTCTATCCCTCCTGCCCTGGCCAAGTTGCTCCTCCCCCAGACTCCCGAATTTCTCTAAGTGACTCGTCTTGCTCCAGTCATCCAGTCTTAGAATCCCAACCCTCCTGGTCAGCCCCTTTTCCAGCTTTACCTGTTGGATTGGCAAACAGGAAAACCACCAGAGATGCAGAGGATTCGTGATGAGGCATTGCCATTTGTGACCTTAATGATGGGCAGAGAAGAGCAAGGATAAGGTCTTCCGTCCTTCCAGAGGCTATGTTTAAGGCCTCAGTGAAATGAGGTGAAGATGTGCAGTAACAGGAACTCTCATTCATTGCTATTGGGAATGCAAAAATGGTACAGCTGCTTTGGAAGAGAGTTTGAATGTTTCTTACAAAGTTATCATAGCCTTAGCATATGATCCAGCAATTGTTCTCCTAGGCATTTATCCAACTGATTTGAAGACTTATGTTTACACAAAAACTGGCATGAGGATATTTTAGCAGCTTTATCCATAATTGCCAAATCTGGATACAACCAAGATTTCCTTTAATTTGTGAATGAATAAACAAACTGCTGTTACATCCACACAGTGGAATAGTGCAGAGATAAAAGGAATATGTTACCAAGCCACTAAAGGCATGGATGAAACTAATTTATTTCGCTAACTCGAAGAAGTCCATCAGAAGAGGCTACACTGTATTTGATCTTTTACATTGTAAAAGTCAGTGCACTGATCTATATGACATTCTGGAAAAGGAAAAACTATGGAGACTATGAAAAGATCAGTGGTTGCTTGGGAGTTTGGAGTAGGGGAGGCAGGCCAGGGAGGGGGCAGGGGACGGGGGTTGAACGCATGAAGCACAGAAGGCTTTTAGGGCAATGGAACTATTCTGTGTGATATTGCAATGATGGTTGTGTGACAGTATGCATTTGTCAACATCCATAGAACTTTACAACACAAAGAGAAAACCCAAAAACCATTTAGAAGGACAGGGGATCCCAGGATAAAAGACAAAATGTGACCCCCAAAAAAAAAATCCCTCCGTATTGCAAATATCTGGAACAGTCTTACTGAAGGGGGATGGAGGAAGACATAATTACCCAAGTAAATTTGGAAATGGGTGGATTCTGTAAGATGAAGTTAAAGTTGTTCCCTTGGGGTCTAGGTTGACAAATCTGAAACCTCTGGACATGTATCCTGGAATTGAACCATGGATGGTAGGAGCCAGGTTTCTCGCTGTTGGAGCAGAAGGGTACAGACAAGCAAGGGGAGAAGGTTAGAATGATCCATGTGACAATGGGAAAATCCACTAGAGTTGGGAACATCAGAATGAATTCATGTTTAGCTTATACACACATGCATATATTTATAGGTTTGTATGTGTCTATATACACAGGTTAGTATAAACATATATACGTCTCTGCTCTGTTGGCTGAGAGGGTCAGAAAGCAACCAAACCCCAGTAGCAGGAAGCACATCTAGCACCCAGACCTTGGTTTCTAATAGCATTCTTCAATAAAAGGAACCTGGACTCCTTGGAAAAAATGGCTGATTGTGTATCTGGGGGCAGGAAATAAACCAGTTGAGCCTAGAGCATCTTGTAGTTCCAGAGAGTAAGGATGTGTTGGGAAAAAAGAGTCAAGTTGATGGGTGTGGTAGTTTGAGTTTTTAGCGGACCCCAGAAAAATATGCTCTTAAGCGCGTCCACTCCTGTGGGTGTGAACTTGTTGTAGATGGGGCCTTTTTATTTGAGCCATTTAAGGGACCTGCTTAACCTTCTTCCTCAAGGCTCTTTAAACAGGAGAAACCTGCAGAGACACACAGAAGCTCAGTGAGAAGGGCCCAGGAGCTGAGAGAGAAGGCCCTCGGAGCCAGAAGCTGAAATCAAAGGAACACAGAAGCCGAGAGGAGCCGCTTTAGCAAGAGGCTGAAAACAACGCAGCACAGAGAGGAAGGAGGGGAGAGATGAGCAGACACCCATATGCCCAAGCGCCCACAGCTGCAGCTCAGGGGAGAAGCATCTCCCGGAGAGGCCTTGATTTGGGCGCTTGAACCTAATAAATCCCCACTGTAAAAGCCAGCGCATTGCTGGTATATTGCTTTGGCAGACTTTAGCAAATGAAAACGACAAGGGTATGTCAAAGGGATACAGGAACCACTGATTGGGCTCTCAGCCAAAGCTGGAACAGTTTGTATTGCAAAATGAAGTAGTATTGGAGTATAACCCAAAGTATAAAAGAAATATCCATGCGTCCATACTGATAAAAGTGAAGGAATAAAAAAAAAATGGGAAGAATAAACAACTCTGTCATGCAGAATTCCAAAAAATTTATGTAGTTACTTCACCTTCAACAAAATGGCACATAACTCCCTGCCTCAAGTAGGGCTGCCCATCATGACTTCCATCCAAAGCAATGCATGGGCAGGGGTGGGGGAGTAACTTTTCAGCGAGGAACCCGGCAAACACGGCCTCAGCCAGATGATTAAGGTGAAATCCACGGTCTCATGGGTGGCATGAACCCTTGGTAAGATGTGGCGAAAATGGCACTTTACCTCGGGGTCTTCCTCACCAAAACCCATAATCCTAGTCTGATCATGAGAAAAACATTAGACAAAGCCCAGCTGAGGGGCAGTCTACAAGATAATTTATTAGAACCCCTTGAAACTGTCAAGTTCATCAAAACCAAGGAAAGGCTGAGACACCATCAGAGCCAAGAGGACCCTGAAGAGCCAATGATGACTGAATGTGATGCGGGGTCCTGGGTGGAATCCTGGGAAAGACAAAGAACACTTGGCAAAAATTATGGAATAAAGTATGGGCTTTGGTTCATCATATTATATCAATATTGGTTCATTAGATGTTGCAAATTTGCCATGGAAATATGCTAATAATAGGGGAAATGGGTGTGGAATATGTGGGACTCTTCTATACTATCTTTGCAATTTTTCTGCAAATCAAAAACTATACTAAAATAAAAAGTTTTTACAAAATAGAGCAGTGTTAAGTTCAGCAAAAGAAAAAGAAGGCCTTAAATTGCCTTTCCAAATGTCACCTTTTGATGTTACTTTTGATTTTACTGTTTGCATTACTTTTAATGACATGGAATAATAAGTACCAATGACAACAGTTAGTGTTAAACGAATGCCTGCTGTGTGCTGTTTATATTTCTCAACTACAATAACATAATGTAATATAACCTTGATAATAACAACTGTCATGAAACAATAAGGAAGGGACAACCAGAGCTCAGCCACACTGGTTTTCCTCTTCCTGAGCACGTTGGGAGACTACACTTCCCAGAACTTTTACAGTTGGACCCTGTGAATAGATCTAATAAGCAGTGACATGTGAAATGTTTCATGTGTATGACATTTAAGAACTGCTGTATCCACAGGTCTTGTGCCCTTTTGCAATGACTATGGAGGCTATGAGATGGCAGAGCCACAAAATGAAAATAAGCTGGATCTCCGAGTCACTCTGTGGAGGAGAGCTTCCCTGGAGCATCACCAAAACTGAATCAGTCCATGATGGGAGCCAGATGCAATTCTTGATTGTGCTGCATATAAACCATTCGGGGCTAAAGCTACAGGTCAAAGGCATAGTGCCTGTAGCAGTTTGATATGGTTATAAATTCTAAAAACAGATATTGGATTATGTTTCTAATCTGGTCTGCACCTGGGCATGATTAAGTTATGATTAGGGCTTAGATTGGGTGATGTCATTAGGGCATTGAGTCCCCACCCCTTGGTGGGTGGGGCTCACAGATAAAAGGCATGGTAAAGGACAGAGTTGGGGGCTTCTAATGTTGGAGTTTTGATGTTGGAGTTTGATGCTGAAGTCTTAAGCTGGAGCCCCAGTGAGAGAGACAGAGCCGTTTGCCTGATAGTTTACAGCTGGCCTTGTGGAGAGAGGTAAAGCCTAGAGAGCCTCAGAGTCTACAGCTGACCTTGTGGAGAAAAAAGAGGAGCTGAGCCCAGAGGAGCCCAGGAAGCCTGAACACTCACAGCCGTCAGCAGCTCCAACTGTTGCTCCAACATTTGAAAATAGACTTTGATAAGGGAAGTAACTTATGCTTTATGGCCTGGTATCTGTAAGCTCCTACTCCAAATAAATACCCTTTATGAAAACCAGCCAATTTCTAGTATTTTGCATCAGCACTCCTTTGGCTGACTAATACAGTACCTAATGTAGAATACAAAATGATCACAAGAGAACGTTTGTTGATAAGAGTGATGGTCTCATTTTTGTAACAAAAATATCCCAAAGAACACTGGCGCCAATAAATGGCAATCACTGAGAAGACTAGGCCTTGTCTCACACATTTGTAAGTCCTCGAAGCCGATGTCTCCAGCTGTCTCAAATCCCAGTGGCAGCCTACACCACCTAGTTTCAGGCTCACATAATCTGACCTTTATTCTTTTCTGCTACTAATGATCTTCCCACAAATTGTCTAAGAAATGAAGTAAAATGTAATTACAGTGTCCACTGGTCCTGAAGCAGATAAATAGGTGGAAGTCCAGCCAAGTGTCTTCTCAAGGCACACCTTGGTGTCTGTTATTCAGAGCAGAAAGAAATAGGCTGTCAGTCACAGCACTGCCTTGCTCCAGGGTTACCATCAGCTACCAGAGAGCATGATCATGAGAAAGCCATTTCAAATGAACATCAGAAGTCAACACAAACCAAGTTCCTTTTGGAACAGAGATTTTGCAAATTTGTATTTGAATTCTGACTCCCCAGTGAATAATCCATTGGCTCTTCCATTGTAACTTCTTTCTTTTCTGTGTCACAGGAGGGCATCTATCCCTGGCCTGGGTCTCTTCCAATAACCCAGTTAAGGCCAAGCGTATTGGTTGCACGGGCCAGTCGAGGATTTATTCACATGAGAAACTAAGTGGTTAGGTATTTTGGAGCAGAGTGCTGGCCCTTCAGAATGGGACTTCAAGCCCCTCCTTTATTCTGCAGGTGGCAGTTCTCAAAGGAGAAGCTGTAATAAAGAGCAAGTGAACTAACTGCTTTGTCCCTGTGGTTTGTATTTGACAATGTGAACATGAAAGCAATATCTTTCATTGACTCTGCACAGGGCAAAGTCCAGGCATGGAAAGGGTCCCCCCACTCTCTACAGCCCCAAGATAATGTGAACAGAAAAGGAACTTTACCATCAGGACTCAGTGGACACAAAGAAGTGTTTGAATGTGTCCTTGGATATCATGCTCAGCACCTGGGCACTGAGGTGCTTCATGAGAAGCTGGGGACCCACTACAGGGATTGAAGTGGCAGGGGGCCACACAGAACATGGAAGGTGGCAGCTTTTTAAATACTCCAGGATCCCAGTCCCTTGAACCAGTGGGCCAGAGTCTCCCCATTGACATTTCATACTTCTAGATCCTATATGCTTTAGCCCCCTGCTCCCCTCCCCTGGGCACATATACTCATGCTACCAATTCACACTCATTCTTGTAACTCTGATCTGACACTGAACATCGACACTGCTCACATCCAGTTCTTGTCACCTCTGTTGTCATTTTAACTGGGCATGCATAGGACCCACTGATGCCACAACCACTCCACAATGTCCCAGAGCCTCAGTTCCTTCCATGACACCAATCTTAAATTCTAACATCCCACTCCCTGATTGCACTCCCTGATGGGCCAATCCTGGTTATCCCCTACTCTCCATCTCTTGGCACTTGTTCCTTAGCCACATTGTGACCGTCGCACTCCTCACTGCCTTCCTTGCTCAAACTGGTCCCTGGGACTAATCTCTTCAATGAACCTTTTCCAAGTTTTCTTGATGCCCAGCCTTCCTGCCTTTCTGGGAACTTGTGCTGGAAAAACCCTTACTCAGAAATAATCTGAAGGTATGCCTAAATCCCTCCCACACTAAAGTAGCTGGGCGTCTGTTTAAAATAATTAAATCATGCTATATTAATAGAAATCTTCATTGCAAGTGATAGAAAATCTATTTCCTTACCTTAGGCTAAAAACTGCAAAACACTGATGAAAGAAATCAAGGAAGATTCAAATTAATGGATGCTCTGTGTTTATGGGTTGAAGAGTCAATATTGTTCAAATGACAATTCTCCCTCATGTTCCTGTATTCAATACTCTATCAATAAAAATTCCAGCATGAGCTTCTGGGGAGAAATTGACAAGCTGATCCTTTAATTAATATAGTAAGGCAAAGGAATTAGAATACCTAAAAAAAACCTTGAAAATGAAAAATAATATTAGAGGACTCATACTACCTGATCTAAAATTTTACTCTGAAGTTACACTAATTGAGACAATTTGTATTAGAGAAAGAATAGACACATAGGCCAATGCAACTCAATAGAGTACAGAAGTAGTCACCTATAGAGTCAATTGATTTTTAACAAAGGTGCAAAGGCAAGTCAATGGAGAAAGGATATCTTTCAACATATGTTGCAGGAACAATTGGCTACCCATATGACAAAAGATGAATCCTGAACTGTACTTCACGCTATATAAAAAATTACTCAGCATAGATTATAGAGCTAAATGTAAAATCAAAAACTTTAAAACTGGTAAAAGAAAACATAGGGGAAATTTTTGTGATGGTCAGTTATGCAAATATTTCTTAGATATAGCACCAAAAACATGACATTAAAATAAAATTTAAAAAAGATAAATTAGACTCCAAAAAGACTTAAAAACATCTGTCTTTTGAAAGACAGCATAAGAAAATGAAAAGGTAAGTTGCAGATTGGGAGAAAATATTTGTAAAATACATATCTGATAAAGTACTTACATCAAGAATATCTGATGACCTCTCCAGATCAATAATAAGAAAACAAATAATCCAATAAAAAATGGGCAAAAGATGTGAATAGATACTTCACTAAAGAAAATCAATAGATGCCAAATAAATACATGAAAAAAAAAAGAACAACATCATTAATCACTATGGAAATTCAAATTAAAAGCATGAGACGACAATACAAATTTAACTAGAATAGCAAAAGAAAAGGAAAAGAAAAAAAGATGGTAGCAAGCCCTGGAGAAGACACAGAGCAACTGGAACTCTCATACAATGTGGGAATGCAAACATGGTGCAGCCATTCTGAAAAACTGACTGCATTTTATAACAAAAATAAACACATACCATATGACAGAGAGAGAGAGAGGAAGGGAGGGAGGGAGAGATGGAAGAAGGGAGGGAGAGAGAAAATGAGTTGAAGTTGGAAGGCAAGGCAAGAAGACAAGACATGAGAGATTGTTACCCTCCCTTTCTCTACTTTCCTGTCCATACCAATTCCTAGATCCCAGAGAAAATGTGCGTTCAGAAAATGAACACAAGTGTAAGACATCCAGACACTCGTAGGAAACGTGAACCTCATAATACCCTATGCGTTGGGCATGATAGTTCCTTCTTGTCCTATTACAGATTTAAAAATTCACAGTGTCAGGGGACATGCTTAGCAAGACATCTAGAAGGTTTTTTCCCCCAAATTCCACTTTGATTAAATGAGAAGGTTTTCCTCAAATACCCACTGCTCTGTAAGACAGATGGGTCCCTTCCCGTGTTTTTGGCCCATGGGAAATGTGTCCTGTACTACAGAGTGGGGGATATCCCCATGGCATGGGCTGGATGGAGGCCTGAGCAAATGGTCAAGGCATGGATGCACGTCACTGTCTCGGAACAATCGATGGGCAGTGGTGGCTGCTCTTCATTTCTGATCTTCCATTGGTGGCAACGAGAAGTACAGCTGAGCTCTAGTGATGCTCCAGAAACTGCTCTGCGTGCTCCTGGAATCTCTGGTTCTTATTCTCTCTGATCTACCGTGCCCCTTATTACCCTCGTCTCCACCAGGTTTTGGAATCTACAGGCAGGAAAAGTCAACTCTTCCTATCTTACACTTAGAACAGTGGTTCATCTTTAAATTTAATATCTGGGGACTTAATTTCCTGGGTCTGCAGTGGGTGACTCATGTCTCATTGCCTGCAGGGAGATAACAAAGACTCCAAAATACTGGTGATGAAATTACGTAATCTCAGAGTAGGCATGCGTGTGTGTGTGTGTTTGTCTGTGTGCATGTAGGGTGGGCACAGCCCCACTTTGCTTTCGAGACTCAGTCTCAGTGATAGCAAGTGACTTGAGCAATGCCACACTTAAAAGACAACTCTTGTCATCTGAGATTTGGGGAGATTTGCCTCTGAAAACTGACGCTAGAACTGTATCCTACCCATTTACAATCTCCACCTGGGGAAGGACTTCTGTGACAATCAAATAATCCCAGACTTTGTCCTGGTCTGGGTGTGTGGGTGGGTAGGAGCGATACCTGGAGAAGATGATAATGACAACTTTTAGGGGATCCCATCCCAAAGACGTCACCTTCAATACCAGAAAGAAAAGTGACTCTTTCCCCCTTTTTTACGGCACCCTGGCCCCAATATGCAAACCTTTACCATTATCCCATCCAGCGGGAAATCTCAGAGGTGTTGAACCAACTTGTTAAAGAAACTGCCTGGAGCTGCCATTTTCTTTCCATAAGGAACTCCTCCATTTGAATTCCTGCAAATCTAGTCTAAACACCTTGAATAAATCTTGCCCTACTTTTGACTCAAACTCTTCAGTTCTCCCTGCTCTAATTAGGGAGTCCAAACTGCCTGACAAAACTGCTTCTTCCCCAGACACCTGCTGGTATCCTCATTGCTTCATAATAATCTGAACACTCTACCCAGAATACGTCTGAACTTGTACCTTATCACCAACACAATCAGCCTGAGAGCACCAGATACTTAGGTCTGAATCTACATAGACTACTATTTTCCCAAGAGCCTGTTGCTATTAGCAATGATATAAAAAAATGTTCTGAAACAATTGAAAAGAGTTCTCCAGAATTTTTTCTTAGTTCAGCTCTAATACTTTTAAAAGAACACAACTTTCTAAGAGGAAGTGGCCAACAAATAGGACATGGATTTACCTTGCTTCATGAGAAGGCACTCAAGCTGTCTGTACCTGGACTTGCTCTTGCAAAGTCTCTGATTATACTTTGCTTTTTTGTGGTATCTCAGGAGCAAACAAGTGATAAGTGGAGACTCCAAGCGTTCCAAGGGGTTGGTCAGATTTTGGGCTCCAGGGCTCTTACATGGATCTACCCCAATCCTTTCAGCTGCTCAGTGAGACTCATGTGAACGTGAAATTCAAGACTGACTTTCCTGGGGCCATGGTGACTCCCTGAGTGCTTTTTATCTACCAGAGTAGGAGAAAACAACTTCTTTGGAAGTTTCTTTAACATGGAATACTGGAAGCTACCTGTGATCCCCCCTCCCCCCTTTATTGCCCCACCCAGGAATTTGTTTCTCTTGTTTATATTGACATTGGCAACTCCCTGCTCTGATGACCCTGATGGGGCCTGGAGTTAAGAGGGGTCCTTGGAAGCCATTCTTATCAGTAGCCACTTTGCAGAATTAGTAGAAAACGACATGCACAGAAATGGTAAAAGTTTTGCTTTCATATTCTAGTTTTGGGGAAGCTTGGCTCTTTGGTAAATACATGGTAGTCTATTATACTTAAAATATAGTTCTCAACCCCAAAGGTTGAAAACAGGGACTCGAACAGATATTTGTATATATGTGTGTTTAGAGCAGTGTTATTTACAATAGTCAAACAGTGGAAACAACCCAAGCATCCATCAATAGTTAAATGGATAAACAAAATATGGTATATACATAAAATGGAACGTTATTCAGCTATAAAAAGGAATGCAATCCTGATACATGTGACAACAGGGATGAACCTTGAGGACACTATGTTGAGTGAAACAAGCCAGATGCAAAAAGATAAATATTGTGTGATCTCACTTATAAAGTAAATTACAGGGAAGTGGATGTGGCTCAAGCAATTGAGTTCCTGCCTATCACATGGAGGTCCTGGGTTCAGCTTCCAATGCCTCCTAAAGAAGACAAGCAAGACAGTGAGCTGGTGCGATGGGCTGGTGCAGTGATTGGTGCAACAAGAGACACAGAGAGGAAAACATAATGAAAGATACAACAAAGTAGGGAGTGGACATGGCTCAAGCTACATGGGAGGCCCTGCATTCACATTCTAAAAAAAAAGAAAGATCACACAATAAGCAGGCATAGCAAGGGGGTAGGGAGAAAGAAATAAATTAAATATATCTTAAAAAAAAAAGTAAATTACAGGGTACCAGGTGTGTGCGTGTGTGTATGTGTGTGTGTGTGTGTGTGTTGGGAATGGAGAGATATTACTGAATATGTACTGAGTTTCTGCTTGGAATAATGAAAAAAGTTTTGATAGTGGATGGTGGTGATGGTAACCCAAAAGTGAATGTAATTAATCACTGAACTGTATACATGAAAGCGGTTAAAACCAGAAACGTTGAGTTATATATATTTGTTACTATAGTAAAATAATAATAAAATACCAGTTCTGATTTTCTCAGAATTGTGGAAAATAATTTGTCCTTCAATAAAACTTGAAAAGCTTTCTACATTAAGCCTCAAAATCTCTCTCTCTTTGTGTGTGAGTCAGCCAAAGGGGTGTTAATACAAAATACCAGAAGCCTGCTGGCTTTTATAAAGGGTATTTATTTGGGGCAGGAGCTTACAGGTACCAGGCCATAAAGCATATGCTACTTCCCTCACCAAAGTCTATTTTCACGTGTTGCAGCAAGATGGCTGCCGACGTCTGCCAGGGTTCAGGCTTCCTGGGTTCTTCTGGGCTCAGCGACTCTGTTTTCTCCACAACAGAATTCCCACTTGCCCAGGTCCTGTTTCCGTTCTACTATGTAACTTTCTCAAGCTCTCTCTCTGGCTACCTAGCCCTTCCACTATGTTTCTGATTTACTATATTCCAATCTGTCCTTCAAGGTCTATTCCAAACGTCATCTTCTTCCCAAAGGATCACCGGGTCTCCAGTTGGACCTGATACCAGTCTGTCCCCTGCTGATAGAAAGCACCCTTCGTATCTCTCTATAGCAATTTGCTTCTTTGTCTCCTCCTCTTACATAAGAATTGACGGAAGTGAGACCATATCTGATTCATCCAAGCGCTCCACACACCCAGCTCTGCATTCAGGGGATATTTGTTGGTTTGAATTGAGTTTTCTCCCTCCTCAGGACAGCAATGTGTAGACCCATGTAGCTGGCACTAGGAGATTATTTTAAATAAATCCTCTGCCTGATGTATAGCAATAGGAGGAGATGCAAAGCAAAACAGACAGAAACCACACTGCATGAAGAAATGTCATTCTCAGAATGCAAGAGAAATGCATATCTTACTAGAGGAAGCAAAAGTGATGCTTTCTGAAGAAAACCAGATGGGGAATTAGGAAACTGGCTTCTAGATTTGATTCCTGTGCTAGCTTCCTAGGCTGCTCAAGCAAATACCAAGAAATGAGTCAAGTTAAACAGGGGGCATCTAGTTGCTCAAGATTTTGAGGCTAAAACAAAGTCCACATCCAGGTGTCCTCAGGGTGATGCTATCTTCCTGAAGACTGCCAGCAGTCCTCCGTCCTTGGCTTGTCACATGACGGTGCAACGTAGTGGCTTCCTGCTCTCTCCCTTCTCTTCCAGGTTCCGCTGAGGGTCAGCTGTTAGCTTCCTGTGGCTTCCTCTCTCTTTGTCTGAATTTTACTCTCTTAGTAAGGACTGGAGGAAAAGGATTAAGACCAATACTGAACTACACCTTAACTGAAGTAACCTCATCAAAAGGTCTCACAATGAGTTCACATCCACAGGAATGTTTTTCTGGGGTACATACAGTTCCAAACTACCACCACCCCTTTGAAAACAGATTCTGTGGCCTATCTGGGACTCAGGTGTATCATCTTATAGATAGGGCTGGAGACTGAATAGAAATTAATGAAAGTATTTCATTCCAAAATTTTATGTACATAAACTCCAAGAACAGGGATGTTTTTCCAGGAGTAGGAAAAAGTCTCCATCTTGTGGCTAAATTCAGTTCTGCAGTCCTGCTTCATCTTCCTATGGACATCAAGCAACCTAAAAGTCAATGAGAAACGGCATAGAGGTCACTGACTTCCATGAGAAAAAGAAACATAACAAAGTAATAAGAGTCTACTAGTACAGGTTTCATTAGCAGTCATTTGGAAGAGATTTTCAACTTGTATAATGAACTATGAATTTTTTTTTAAGAGAGGGCTTGTTATGTGCTGGCAAGTGAGGATATATTGATAAATAAGACACCGTCCCTATCCCCCATGAATTCACAGTCTAGTAGGGCAGACAAGTAGACAGGTAAGCGATAAATACTTACATAGGTACGATGTGCTGCGGGAATGCATGGGAGAGCTAGGGATGGAGGTGGCATCTGGAAGAAAAGCCTCCCGAGCTGAGGTTGAAGGAGGTGTAGGAGTTAACCCGCGGAAGAGAGAAGGGAAGAGCATGGAGGGCAGAGGAGAAAGTGACTGATCGTTCCATGAGGTAGGACTGAGGAGAATTAAAAACAGAAGCAAAATCTTAGACTGCAATGTCATCACTACCAGTAGCTTAGATTTTATCCCCAGGGTCGCTGATGCATTTTAAGCGTTCTGTGTTTAGAAAGAGCACTCTGGAGCCGTGTGAAAATGGATTGGGGCATTAAAACGTAAGAGTGGACTCAGATAGTTGCAGAAGTAATGGAGAGAAGTGCTCAGATTAAATGTAGAAGATGACAAGGTCCTAGGGGTGACTTAATAGTGATAGCTAAAGTGGGATAAAGGTTTTTGAAAAAGGGATGTTACAGAAATTGAGACAGTCCAAGGAATTGAGAGACTAGGATGATGGATGGGCAGTTCTTGAGGAGATGGGCTGCTAAGCTGGGTACCAAAGTTATGTTAGTTTTCTATTGTGGTATAAAAAATAACCACACACACAATGGCTTAAAACAACACTTAAAAAAAAAGTCTCACATGTTCTGTATGTCAGAAGCCTGGGCCCAGCTCAGCTGGATTCCCTGCTCAGGGTCTCACTGAAGTGAAATCAAGCATCAGATGGGCTGCAGATGTACCTGGAGCTTGGGGTCTTCTTTCAAGCTCATGTGGTGGTTGGCATAACTCATTTTTTGAGGTTGAATCTTGGAGGCCACCTGCAATCAGGAAGTTCACATCACATCTGTTTCTTCAAGGTCCCCAGGAGAATCCGTCCATCCTGTGTGCTAAAATGTAGTCCTACCATAATATACACACGGGGGTTACCATCCAAAAGCTTTGCCTAAAACATAATCATGGGAGCGAAATCCTATCATATCCTCAAGTTCTATCCACACTCAAGGTGAGAAACGCTACAAGGTGTGAGCACCAGGAGGAGTGACTCTTAGGCGCCATCTTAGAATCCTGCCTCCCACAAAAGTCCTTCAGAGAAGGAGAGTGGGGAAGGAGGATCCTGAGATGGCAGCTGGGAAGAGTAGAGAGAGTTACTTGGGAGAAAGCAACAGCCTCACGGTGAGTGCAAGGCCAATGCACAATCAAAAATGGGTGACTTGTATGACATTTACAACTTTACTCCTGGGGAAAAAGGGCTAGCTTGTTGGCAGATGGAATTCTTTTGGGGACTCCTGGATAAATACTTAGCAGAATCATAGAAAAAGTTAACAAGGCTGTGCAGCCCATCTCCCCATTCATGTGCTACTCTTCTTGGCACCTCTACTCTCAGGAGTGAATTTTCTCCTTATTGCAGGTCTGTTCTCTGCTTTCTTCCACCCATTTCTCTTTCCAAATTTGAACAAAGAAAGCTCCTTTGTAACCACTTGTGTCTTTTTTTTGTTGCTGTTTACATTATGGTCTATATTTTAGACGGTACACATTTTAAAATTTTTAGTTTCCTTGTTTTACATTATGGTTTACATTTTAACTTATAGACTTTTATACAATTTTGGTGTAAGTTAACGTGTCCTATAGCCATCATTATTTGATCTTGTGGAGCACTTCCATTGCCCCCAGTTGCCCTGCCTCCACCTATTCTATACCTCTCTCCCCCTTCCCTCTGGCCCCACAGTGACGATCAATCTTCACTACTTGAGGGACCAGATTTACAGATACATGCAAAAATGCTGAGGGCTTGACATGTCCTAACCGATTGGGAGCCCCCGATTCTCTTGAGAGACACAATTCCCTCTGTTTGAGAGCATCATGTCTCCCCAGGATGTGAGTACACCTTCATACTCATTGCATGGGTCTCCACCCAATGATATAACACACTATGACAAAATGAGCACTCACACACTCCCTAGAAGCCTGCCCCTGTACCAGATGTACCCCCATTAAGCACCTTAAACATGTAATCCTTTCTTATTATATTTTCTAAAGAGTTTTCTCAACATTATAGTTTCAACCATATACCTGACAATCTCCCATATTCAACTGTTCCCTCCATCCCTCCCTCCCAGTTCCTTGGCCATCTGACCCATTCTCCCAACCCTAGTCCCTCTCAAGCCTAGAAAGCGCTACGTAAGTGTATCCTTATGCCCCCATCTTACCCTTCCCTGTACAAATACTTACCTCCAGCTTAGCAGAGACTTCACCCATGTAGGTGTCAGCTCGCAACCTTCTTCTCCCCTTTCTTTAAGCCTATCTTCCAGTCTCTAGCTCCCTGAGACAGCTTAGTTTGCTTGTTTCCTATCAGAGAGGTCATGTAGTATTTGTCTTTTAATGTCTGGCTTGTTTCACTCAATATAAGATACTCAAAATTCATCCATGTTATCACATGTGTTTGAACTTTATTCCTTCTGATAGCTGAGTAGTATTTCATTGTATGTATACACTACATTTCATTTATCCATTCATCTGTTGATGGGAAATTGGGTTGATTCCAACATTTGGCAATAGTGAATAATGCTGCTATGAACATTGGTGTGCATATATCAGTTTGTGTCCTTATTTTCAATTCTTCTTGGTATATACCCAGCAGTGGAATTGCTTGGTTATATGGCAAATCTATAGCTAACTTTTTGAGAAACTGCCAAACTGTCCTCCAGAATGGTTTGATCCTTCTGCATTCCACCAGCAGTGGATGACTGTTTCCATTCCTTCACATCCTCTCCAGCACTTGTAGTCTTCTGTTTTTTCAATAGCTGCCAGTCTAATGGGAGTAAGATGGTATCTCATTGTAGTTTTGATATGCATTTCCCTAAAAGCTAGTGATTTTGAACATTTTTTCATGTGCTTTTTAGCCATTTGTATTTCTTCTTTGAAGAAGCATCTGTTCAAATCTTTTCCCCATTTTTTGAATGGGTTGTTCTGCTTTTTATTTTCAAAATATAGGAGTTCTTTATATATATAGGATATAAGTCTCCTATCAGACATATGGTTACCAAAATTTTCTCCCATTGGGTAGGCTCTCTTTTCACTTTCTTGACAAATTCCTATGAGTTGCTAAAGGCTTTAAATTTGAGGAAGTCCCATTTATCTATTTGTTCTTTTGCTGCTCATGCTTTGGGTACGAAGTTCAAGGAGCCATTTCCTATTACAAGGTCCTGTAGATGCTTTCCTACATTGTTTTCCAAGGTCTTTATGGTCTTGGCTCTTACATTTAGGTCCTTGATCCATCTTGAGTTGATTTTTGTATAAGGTATGAGATGGTAATCTTCTTTCCTTCTTTTGCATATGGATATCCAATTCTCTAGGAACCATTTGTTGAAGAGGCCATTTTTTCCCAGCTGAGTAGGCTTGGTGGCCTTGTTGAATATCAGATGAGTGTATATATGAGAATCTGTGTCAGAACTCTCAGTTTGGTTCCATTGGTCACTGCGTCTATCCTTGTGCTAATACCATGTTGTTTTCACTACTGCAGCTCTGTAGTATGTTTTGAAGTCAGGTAGTGTGATTTCTCCAAGTTCATTTTTCTTTTTCAGTGTGTCTTTGGCTATTCAGTGTCTCTTTCCTTTTCAAATAAATTTCATAGTTAGTTTCTCTAGTTCATTAAAGAATGCTGTGTGGATTTTTATTGGGATTGCTTTGAATGTGTAGATCAGTTTATGTAGGACAGACATCTTAATAATATTTAGTCTTCCTATCCATGAACAGGGAATATTCTTCCATGTACTTAGGTCGTCTTTGATTTCCTTGAACAGTGCTGTGTAGTTTTCTGTGTATAAGTCTTTTACATCTTTAGTTAAATTTATTCCTAGGTATTTGACTTTTTAATTTACTATAGTAAATGGTATTTGCTTCTCGATTTCCCCCTCAGATTGCTCATTATTGGTGTACAGAAATGCTACTGATTTTTGCACATTGATCTTATAACCTGTGACTTTACTGAACTCGTTTATAAGTTCTAGAAGCTTTGTTGTAGACTTCTCAGGGCTTTCTGTGTATAGGATCATGTCATCTGCAAATAGTGAAATTTTGACTTCTTCCTTTCCTATTTGGATCCCTTTTGTGTCTGGTTCTTGCCTCAGTGCTTGAGCAAGTACTTCTATCACAATGTTAAATAGACAAGGGGCAACAGTGGGCATGCTTGTCTTGGTCCTGATCTTAGAGGGAAAGATTTTAGGATTTCATCATTGTAAATGATGTTAACTGTGGGTTTTTCATATATACCCTTTATCATGTTCAGAAAATTTCCTTCTATTCCTATCTTTTGCAGTGTTTTTATCAAGAAAGGGTGCTGTATTTTGTCAAATGCTTTTTCTGCATCTATAGATATGATCATGTGATTTTTTTCCTTCAATCTGTTTATGTGGTGTACTACATTAATTGATTTTCTTATGTTGAAACTTGCTTGCATACCAGGAATGAAATCCACTTGGTTGTGGTGTATAATTCATTTACTATGTTGTTGAATATGATTAGTATGCATTTTGTTGAGGATTTTCGCATCTGGGTTCATTAGAGAGATTGGTCTGTAATTTTCCTTTCTTGTGGTGTCTTTATTTGGCTTTAGTATTAGGGTAATGTTGGCATCATGAAATGAGTTAGGCAATGTTCCTTCTATTTCAATATTTTGGAAGAATTTAAGCAAGGATAGTATTAGTTCTTTCCGGAATGTTTGGTAGAATTCACCTGTGAAGCCATCTAGCCCAGGGTTCTTGTTAGTTGGGAGGTTTTAAATGACTCATTCTATCTCTTTACTTGTGATTGGTTTGTTGAGATGATCAATTTCTCCTTCTGTCAATGCAGGCTGCTTATGTGTTTCTAGGAATTTGTCCATTTCCTCTAAAGTGTCCTTCTTGTTGGAATATAGTTTTTCAAAGTATCCTCTTATCATAGTCTTTATTTCAGTGAGGTCAGTGGTGATATTCCCTTTCTCATTTCTAATTTTGTGTATTTGCATCTTCTCTCTCTTTTTCTTTGTTAGTCTAGCTAAGGGTTTGTCAATTTTATTGATCTTCTCAGAGAACCAGCTGTGTGTTTTTGTTAATTTTTTCGAGTGCTTTCTTATTTTCTATTTCATTTAGTTCTGCTCTGATTTTGATCTTTCTTTCTTTGGAGTTAGTTTGTTGTTGTTTACTAATTCCTCCAATTCTGCAGATAGTTCTTCAATTTTAGTCTTTCTTCTTTTTTGGGGTATCAATTTATGGCTATGAATTTCCCTCTCAGTACTGCTTTTGCTGCATCCCATAAGTTTTGATATGGTCTGTTATCATTTTCATTAGCTTCAAGGTAGTTATTGAATTCTGTTGAGATTTCCTCCTTGATCCACTGTTTTTCTAAGAATATGTTGTTTAATTTCCATATCTTGATGCCAAATCTGGGCCTCTGGACCTTGCAGATTTCTAGCTTCATTCCACTGTGGTCAGAGACATTGTTTTGTATTATTTCAATCTTCCTGACTTCATTGAGACTTTTTCTGTGGCCTAGCAGGTGGTCTATCTTGGAGAATGATCCATGTGCCCTTTAGAAGAATGTATATCCTGCTGTATTTGAGTGTAATGTTCTGTTTATACCTATTAGGTCCAGACCCCTCTAATATATTGTTCAAAGTCTTTGTTTCTTTATTGATTCTCTTTTGAGATGTTCTGTTCAATGGTGAAAATGGTTTGTTAAAGTCCCCCTCTATAATTGTAGAGGCATCTATTCCTTCACTTAGTTTCTCCAGTGTTTGCCTCATGTATTTGGAGGCACCCTTATTAGGTGCATAAATGTTTATAATTATTCTTTCTTCTTGAAAGATTATCCCTTTCATTAAAATGTAGTGTCCATCTTTGTCTCTTGCAATAGTTTTGCATTTAAAGTCTCTTTTGTCTGATATTAATATAGCTACTCCTGCCTTTTTTGGTTATTGTTTGCCTGTAAGATTGTTTTTCAGACATTCACTTTCAATCTCCTTGAATCTGGGTCTAAGATGTGTTTCTTGTAGACAGCATATAGATGGGTCATATTTCCATATCCAATCCTCCAATCTGTGTCTCTTAACAGGTGAGTTTAATTCATTAACGTTCAGTGTTATTACTTTCAAGGAATTATGTATATTAGCCATATTGCCTTTGGATTTGTGTTTGTCATGTGTTGTTTGATTTTTTTTTTCTTTTTGTAATTTTAATTGTTCTTACATTCTCCTCCAACTCTGTCTCTCCTGTTTTTTGTTTTTTTTTTTCCTTTCCTCCTGCAGAACTCCCTTAGTATTTCTCAAAGGGCAGGTTTCTTGTTGGCATACTCTCTTAGTTTCTGTTTATCTGTGAATATTTTGAACTCTCCTTCATTATTGAATGCTAGCTTTGCTGGATAGAGTATTCTTGGTTGGAAATTATTTTCTTTTAGTACCTTGACTATGTCATACCACTGCCTTCTTGCCTCCATGGTTTCAGATGAGAAATCAGCACTTAATCTTATGGAGCCTCCTTTATATGTGATGATTCTCTTCTCTCTTGCTGCTTTTAGTATTTTCTCTTTGTCTTGTGCATTGGATAATTTGACAAGTATATGTCTTGGGGTAGGCCTGTTGGGATTTATGCTATTTGGGGTGCATTGTGCTTCCTGGACATGTACATGCACCTCCCTCAATAGGTTTAGGAAGTTTTCAGCCATTATTTCCTCCAACACCTCTTCTGTCCCCTTTCCCTTCTCTTCTCCTTCTGGGGTGCCTATCATGCATATGTGTGTGTGTTTTGCATTGTCACTCAGGTCCCTAAGTACCTGCTGGATTTTTTCTGTCTTTTTATTGATCAATTCTCCTATCTGTTTGATTTCAGATGTACTGTCTTCCACATCACTAATTCTTTCCTCTGCTTCTTCAAACCTGCTTTTATTTGCTGAAGTGTGTTTTTGATTTCTTGGATTGTGCTGTTGATCCCCGTCATATCCATTATCTTTTTGGGTATGATTACAATTTCTTCTGTATGCTCTCCAAGTGTTTTCTTCATATGCTTAATCTCTTCCTTCACTTCATTAAATTGGTCCATAATACACATTTTGAGAGCTTTAATTAGTTGTTAGATGTTCCACTCCTCTTCCTGGTTTTTAGTTTGTTCATTGGATTGGGCCATGTTTTCCCGATTATTGGTATGGTCTGTAGTTTTTTGTTGCTGTCTTGTCATCATTTTATCTTGTTGGGTTTATGCAGTTGATAGCTTCTTTGTCTCGGAGTTTAATTAGTTGTTGTTTTGTGTGCATGTTAAGTCTTCTCTTTGTCACTTTGTTCTTCTTATTCTATTTCCTGGTTGTTGATTAAGTTCCCTTGAAGGAAAATATTAGGGCCAGAGAAAGCAAAAGGGGTAAGAAAAGAGAAATATAATCATAGTATTGATAGTGAATGTTAGCAGAAAAACCATGTGAAATCTAGCAGAATGGATATTGAACTCATGTAAGCTGTGTGGAGTTATAACAGTAAAAAGGTGGAGTACCTATAATGAGATAGTAAACTGAATACGGGGAGGAATATAGTATGAATTAAAAGGCCAGTGCGGTCAGGAGAGAGGGAAAGAGAAAAGAAAGGACAATAATATAAAGAGTGAATAAAAGATAAATATCAGAATAGAGGTATTAGAAATAAAAAGTCAGAAATATTGGGGGCTAAACAAAGAGAGGTGGAATGTAAGAAAAACAATAAATGACGGAGGATAGAATGACGTAAAGGAAAGGGGATAGTGTTGTTAGCCAAAATCAGCACACACAGGAAAGAGGAAATTAAGGATGAGGAAGCACAACAAATAAGCAATGTTGCCTGCAGCACCTTGAGCAAGCACTAATTTTGTTGCAGTCTCTCCAGATTGATGGCCAGACACCTCCTACTTTGTAGGTTCCCAAAACAGCCCGCTCCTGCAGGGTTCCATCACTACTCTGCCGGCCCTGGGGTCCATGTAGGTCTTTGGTGGCGAGCTGTGCAGATACTTTTTGTTCATCTGGCAGGAACTTGGTGAGCCCTGCGTCCAGCTCGCACTCTCACTCCTGCGATGGTGAGGGGCTACAGGGTGGGGGCCTCTGCTCCCAGTGGCTGTCACAGTAAACAGTAGAGCCTCACTGCCCCTGAGGATAGGCACAAATCCAGGCTCCAGAAGCCACTTGTGACTTTTACTTGGAATTTTTTTCATTCAAATGTGAAATGAAAGTTGTACCCCCATTGAGGAAATGTATGACATCAAAAGCTGGTATGACTCTGGAGTCTGGGACCTCTGGAATTACACGGTCTTCTTTCTTCTTTCATCTCTCCATTGCCCAATTTCCTCTATTTATAGCCATGATCCACTACTCGCTTGCAGAAACAGTGCCTGGAGAGAAGAAATATGAGGGCCTAGGGCACTTAGCTAGCTCATGAAATCAACCCAGTCCTTCTTGGCCTTGACTCAGATTCCAGAAGCTGCGCTGCTGCTTCCTTTCCTATGAGCTAGCCCTGCCTAGCTATGTGCAGCATCACATCTCCATCCAGCCCTCCCGCGCCGTGGCTTTCTTACCAGGGCTCTATTTCCTCCTGCCCAGGGTCCTGCTGTGCTCCCTCAAAGGGGACTTGCTCCTGGATCCCAGCCCCATGACTGGGTCCCTCGCAGCCTCACAGATGCTCTTGAGAGGGAGCTTTGCCCGGATAGAGTCAGGTGCCTCTCAGACACTGTGGGGCTCCTCCCTCACCTAGTCTCCCCAGCATCCATGTCAAAAGGCAAACAAGACAAATGATATCTGAGAGAAACACTTTAGATCAGGCATCCCAAATGGTATACCATGGTTTATTAGAACTGGCGGGGGGGGGGGGGGGGAGGGGGGGAACGACACAAAGCTGAAGGGCAGAGGGAAATATGACACTTAAGTATAGAATATTGACAAATGCTTTTAATATTTTTAAGAGCTTGCTTGATTTCTATTTATTTACATGCTACTTATTTTACTGTCTTTTTTTTAAAGATACATAGATCACACAACATGTTACAATAAAAAATATGAGGTCCCCAAAAACCCCACTCCCCACCCCCACTCCCACTCCTCCCACATCAATAACCTTTTTCATCAGTGTGGCACATTCGTTGCATTTGATGAACACATTTTGGAGCACTGCAACACCGCATGAATTACAGTTTGCATTGTAGTTTACACTCTCCCCCAGTCCATTCAGTGGGTTATGGCAGGATATATAATGTCCTGCACCTGTCCCTGCAATATCAGTCAGGACAACTCCAAATCCCAAAAATGTTCCCACATCACATCTCTACTTGCCTCTCCCTGCCCTCAGCACCTCCTGTGACCACTGCCTCCACATCAATGATACAATTTCTTCCATTGCTAGGGTCACAATACTTCTATAGTAGAATACCAGTAAGTCCACTCTAATCCATATTGTATTCCTCCATTGCATTGAATATTATCAGATGCAAAAGCATCTGAGCCAGTCTTACAGTAAAGAAGCTTTTCATGTAGTTCAATCCAATATTTCCCAAACTTATTTGACCAATTATTTTGAGTAACATGTTTTCCTATAAAGTAATGGTCTCTAGAATACTCAGACATACTTTGGAGATAAAGTGGGTTTGGCTCCGCATAAGGCAAATACTGCAGTAAAGTTAGCAATACGAATTTTTGGCTTTCCCAAAATTTCCCAGTCTATTAAGTGTGTAATAGCATTATGTCTAACAAAACAATATATAATTCAAATGTGACACAGAGACATGAAGTGAGCACGTGGTGTTGGAAAAATGGCACCAAGAGACTTGCTCGATGCAGGGTTGCCACAAACCTTTAATTTGTAAAAAACACAGTGTCCAAAAAGCATTATAAAACAAAGTACGATGAAATAAAGTATGCCTACCCTATTGCAAATGCTCTTTTGGACAAACCAAAAATATTTTAAAATCAACATTTTTCCCTTTCTTGCTGGAAATAATCCACACAAAATCAAGGGAATTTCATAGTCTTCATTTTTAGTGAATCGAGGAGGCAGAGGGCGCCATCACTTTTTGAAGTAGCAGAAAAAAGTGAGAGAAATAGTAAGCCTTTAATAAATAAATAAAAGAGCTGGTCTTAAGAAAATAAATGATTTTATGTTGAAGAAACAACAAATTGGTACAGCATCCATATAAAGATTTTGTAAGAAAAATAGTGAAGAAAACAAAAGCAAACTACTAAGAAATGAGTGCATACCATAGCAATGTTGACTCAGAGTAGATGAAAATTTGACCAAAGAATTTGCCAGGCAGTTTTTAATGCCTTAGTGAGCTCATGAAAGACCAAACGGTATAAATGCAGAAACACAGGGAAGGGAAGAAAGAAAACAGGAGATGAAGCATGAGGTGCAGAAATCACAAAAAAAAAAGAGAATAAAATTGGAAGGAGCACAAGAAAAAAATATGCACTGTGGAAACACAGTAATGATATAGGCAATAGAAATGCAAACTGTGAACAATAGAAGAGAAAATCAAAGAACTGTGGAAAAAATAACAAAATACAAGGAAAAACAATCCAACAAATACATCATTGGAAATAGGAAAGCCTTTCTTGTTTAGGGAAACCTAATCAGTAGAGCAGAATTGATATTTAAAGTTGTAGTTCAAGAAAACATCCTAAAATAAAGGAAGAATTGAATTTATGCATTATAAAGACACATCACGGACCAGGGAAAAATGATCAAGGACCAGTAACAAGAAACCATACCTGAATTAAATTATTGGAACTTATAAAGGAAGATTCTTCCAGGAAGCCAACTAAAAATCAAATGGATTTTTTTAATAAGTGAAAAAAATTTCAGACTGACCTCAGGTTTCTCCATAGCAATATTTAAAGCAGAAGATAGTGTAGCAACACTTGCAGATGTTCAATGAAGGAAGGGATAATCTAAGAATTTGATTTCCAAGCAGAATGTTTTTCAAGAAGAAAGGCTACAGACATGGTTTGAGTAAGGAAAGACTCAGACCTTTTTAACAAACTACCAAGGGATGAATTTTGGTGAAACAAGAAATGACGGAGAATACCATAGCAGAAGGGCTAGTGGAGAGCAAGAAACATATTTAATTGTAAAACTAAGAATAAAATAATGTGGAAGTAAGGATTAAAATATAAAATAAACACTATATGTACTGACAATGCAGGGATGATGCAAGCAAAGAAATTGGTAAGAGTGGTTAATTCATTTCAATTCAAGGTAGGAAAATAAAATAAGTATACTCATCACCTCTTCCGTAATAGGTGGGAGCCAAAGGATTTAATTTAAACCATACAAATCAACTAACTAAACTATTTAACAGTTCAAAAGCAAACCTGGAAAGACATAATATTATAGACAAAAAATAGAGTTGTAGGAATGAAAGGAGGTGACAATAAGAAGAAATTAGCTAATTTGTCATTGTTTATACTGATACTGCCTAAAGAAATCAAGAAATAATGGTATTAAATAATGTTAAGATTATATAGGTAAAACCACTAGTGTTCAGGCACAAACTTTCATAAATACCAGGAAACCACACACACACACACACACACACACACACACACACACACACACACAGTCACAGTAAAGGTTTTCAGAATTAAAATGGAAACCATAACCTAAAATAACAAAACAGAACTAAGCCAAAATATCTGTCATATTAATAACAGATTTTAGATTTAATTAGTCTAAAAGAGAAAGATATTTATATTAGATCACAAAGTGAAACAGAATACTTATGTTTACAAGAAGCATGCCTTCAAGTGATGGAGAAAGGTTGAAAATGAAAAGATGGGCAAACCCTACAGGGCAGATATAAACAAAATTAAGGCAGGAGTTGCAGTCACAATACCAAATAAAATGTGATATTTGGTCCATCAAACATTAAATGGGACCAAGAAGAGCACATTCCACCCTAAAGTGTGCACAATTAATGAAGGAGGCTGCATCACATACCTAGGAGGTGAACCTAGCAGAGCTTTTTTTAAAAATACCTATTTTTTAATTTTTAAAACACTTTAGATTACATAAACATTACATAAAAAATATAGGGGAGTGAACCAGCAAGATGGCGGCAGAGTAAGGAGCTGCTGGAGTTAGTTCCTGCTACAGGGCAGTTAGTAAACACCCAGAGCTCCCTGGAGCTAGCTGAAGCACCTGTTTGGGGGCTCCAGGAAGCCAGAAGAGCATCTTGTCACATCCTTGAAGGAATGGAAGGAGAATGCCCATCTGCAGAGAAGACTCGTAAGTAGAGTGCTCTGTGCCCTGGAGGTCAGTGCCCATCCTCCACAGGAGGAACAAGCTGCCTCGGGAGCTGTTCCATGGCTGGAATTAAAAGCTCCTCTTCCCAAAAACGGGGAAGGAAGAGATGGTTGGGCACCAGCTTCAGCTACTGAGGAGTAAATTCAGTGAGCTAAAGTATAATCCTGAGAACAGCTAAAATCTGAGCCTGTCCAAGCCAGAAAGAGACTGGTGGCTGCCATCTTCACTCTGCACCTGGCACAAGGGGAAGCGGGGCAGACTGAGAATCCCAGTGCTGGTGGGGACTGGCTTCTTTCCATCCAGATCAGATTGCAGCTCTAGTATAGGCCCTAGTGCCACCTCCAGCAGGGAGGAAGCTGCGGGGACCTGCACCAGCCTCTCTGGGAAATTACCAGCCAAGCCGTGGAGGCCCATGATCATCCTACTTTGGCAGCACAAGCAGCCCCAGGATCTACTCTGTGGCTGGAATTGGAAGCTTCATTTCCCAAAAATAGGGGAGGAGGAGATGGTTGGCTGCTGATTTTGGCTACTGATTAGTAGACTTGGCTGGCTAAGGAATAACCCTAAGAACATCTGGAGTATGAATCTGTCCATCATGGAAAGAAGCTGGCAGCCACCACTTTGACTCCACCCCCAACCTGAAAGGAAGTCAAGACTGGAAATCACAGTGATGGTAGGAAACAGTTTCTTTCACCCAGATCAGCCTGCAGCCCTAGCCTAGGCTTCAGTCCCACCTCTGGCAGGGAGGAGGCTGGCAGGCCTGCACCAGTTACCTTAGGCTGGCACAGACTGAATAACCAAAAGTCTACCAGAGCAACTGCATGACTTGGATTATTCCACACAGCTGTGACTCTGTACTACCCCTGGCAAAGGAGAAAGTTGGGAAAAGCTTCATCAGTTCCTGGGGCAATGAGGGGAGCTTGAGCCTCCACAGCTTATAGCAATAACTACATCCTTGGCTCCTAGTGCACAACCAGCAAGGGAGAAAGGGCAGGAAGCCCTAACCTAAAGAGAAAAACTGCACCCAGAATAAATACTCTAGTAAGCCAGATGCCAAGATACCAACAAAAAATTACAATCAACAACAAGAATTGGGAAGATATGGCCCAGTTAAAGAAGTAAGATAAGCCTCCAGGTGACATAAAGGAGTTGAGACATCTAATCATAGATGTTCAAACAAATCTCCTTAAGAAATTTAAGGAGATGGCTAAAGAGATTAAGGATATTAAGAAGACATTGGATGAGCACAAAGAAGAATTTGAAAACACACGTAGAAAAACAGCAGATCTTATGGCAATGAAAGTCACAATAAATGAAATTAAAATAACATTGGAATCATATAATAGCAGATTTGAGGAGGCAGAAGAAAGAATTGGTGAGCTTGAAAAAATAACCTCTGAAAGTGAACATACAAGAGAACAAATGAAGAAAAGAATGGAAAAAATTGAACAAGGTCTCAGGAACTTAAAGACATACAAACATATGTGTCATGGGTGTCCCAGAAGGAGAAGAGAAGGGAAAAGGGACAGAAGGAATATTTTAAGAAATAATGGTAGAAAATTTCCCAACTCTATTGAAAGACATAGATATCCATGTCCAAGAAACACAATGTATTCCCATCCAAAAAAGTCTGAATAGACCAACTCTGAGGCACATACTCATCAGAATGTCAAATGCCAAAGACAAAGAGAGAATTCTGAGAACAGCAAGAGAAAAGCAATGCATAACATATAAAGGATACCCAATAAGATTAAGTGCTCATATCTCACTAGAAACCATGGAGGCAAGAAGATAGTGGTATGATATATTTAAGATACTACAAGAGAAAAACTTCCAGCCAAGAATCTTATATCTGGCAAGATTGTCTTTCAAAAATGAGGGCAAGGTTAAAATATTCATAGATAAACAAACTGAGAAAATTTTTAAGCAAAAGACCAGATTTTCAAGAAATGTTAAAGGGTGTGCTAGAGCCTGAAAAGAAAAGACTGAAGAGAAAGGCCTGGTAGAGAGTCTAGAAATGAATATTATATCATTAAAAGTAACCAAAAATGTCAAGAGAGGGGGAAAATAAAATATGACAGATAAAACTCAAATAGGAATAAACTTAACCAATGATGTAAAGCACTTGTATTCAGAAAACTGCAATTCAAAGTTAAAAGAAATAAAAAAAAGGCCTTAATAACTGGAAGAACATTCCATACTCATGGAATGGAAAATTAAACATCATAAAGATGTCAGTTATACTCAAATTGGTATACAGATTCAATGCAATCCAAATAAAAATTCCACCAGCATTTTTTAAAATTGAAAACACGATTATCAAATTTATTTGAAAGGGTAAGTGATCCTGAATAGCCAGAAACATCTTAAAAAGGAAAAGCAAATTCTCATCTCCAGACTTTAAATTATATTAACTAGCAATAGTGGTAAAAACAGCATAGTACTGGAATAAAGACAGACACATAGACCAATGGAACCAAACTGATGGTTCAGAAACAGACCCTCACATATATGGTCAAGTGGTTTTTGACTAGCCTGTCAAACCCACACAGCTCAGGCAGAAAAGTCCATTCAATAAATGGTGCTGAAAGAACTTGATATCCATAGCCAAAAGAAGGAAAGAGGACCCCTATCTCACACCTTATCCCAAAATTATCTCAAAATGGATCAAAAACCTAAATATAAAAGCAAGAACCATAAAGCTTTTAGAAGAAGTTGTAGGAAAATATCTTCAAGCCCTGGTGGGAGGTGGTGGATTCTTAAAGGAGATAGGAGGACTGAGATGGACTACTGATGCCTAATGCATGTAGAAGTTTTAATTACCTTTAATGTAAAAGTGTGGAAATGTATAGATTGGATGGTAACAAATAGTGAGTAACAGCAAGTTTATGGATGGGGATTATGCTGAAAATGGTAGTCTAGGGATATAAATGCCAATTGACAGAATGGTAGCAAATAATCTAGGAACTGAATAGCACAGTAAACCAAGAGGTGGATGAGAATTGTGGTTGATTGTACAGATGCAAAAGTGTCCTTTGTGAGCTAGAACAAATGTACATCACTATTGCAGGGTGGTGGGAATGTGGAGAAGCATGGGAAAAATACAACTGGAGTGACCTATGAGTTGTGGTTAACAGTAATAATGTAATATGCTTGCATCTATGCCCCATATGTTGATAATGGGGCACTATGGAGAATGTGTGCCAAATGTATCCTATAGACATGGTAATATTCAAATGATATTACTTTATCTGTCACAAATGTTCCACCACACTGTGGTGTGTTGATAGATGGATGTTGTTTGGGAATTCTGCACATGTGCATGATTATTTTATAAGTTTACAACTTCTGACATAAAAAACATATTTAAAAAATAATAATAGATTGGGTTGGGGGGAAAATATACCAAATGTAAGATAAGGACTATAATTAGCAGTAAGATTTTGACAATATCCTTTCACAACCTGTAACAAGTATCTCATGACACTACAAGATGTTGGTGGAGGGTTGATGTATGGGACCCTTGTATAATGTTATGCATGTTTGCTTTGTAAATCCACAACTTTTCCTATATACTTATTGTTTATGTATGTTCATATATAAATGATATAAAGATAAAATTAATAGGATGGGTTGGGGGAAAATATTTTGGTTAGTAGTAATATTTTTACAGTGCTCTTTATTGATTAGTTTAAAATGTTTAACAACAATGCAAGGTATTGGTGGTAGGGTGAGTTATGAGAGACCTGTATGATGCCATGTATGTTTATTTTGTAAGTTCACAACTATTACTATACACTTATTGTTTATGTATGTTTATGGGTGAGTGATATAATTCAATAAATTTTTAAAATGAAAATATATATATATAGGGGATTCCCATATGCCCCACTCCCTCCCTCTCCCACACTCTCCCACATTAACAACATCCTTCATTAGTATGGTACATTTGTTACAATTGGTGAACACATATTGGAGCATTGCCACTAAGCATGGATGATAATTTACATTATAGTTTACACTTTGGCCTGCACAATTTTGTGAGTTATGACAAAATATATATAATGGCCTGTATCCATCATTGCAATGTCATTCAGGGCAATTCCAACGTCCCAAAAATGCCCCCATATTACACCTGTTTTTCCCTCTCCCTCCCCTCAGAACCTCCAGTGGCCACTGCCTTCACATCAATGATGAAAGTTCTTCAATAGCTAGAATCACAGTAAATCTATAGTAGAATAAAAATAAGTATACTGCAGGCCATCATTATTCCCTAATCCTGAGGATTCTGGGATGTTGATGCCCACTCTGCCTCTAAATGAGAGAGGGCTGGGGTCCCATGGGACAGATGAATGGAACTCTCTTGCTTGCAGTTGCAGACTCTCTCTGTTCCTTGGGATGGGGGTTGTCCATCATCATCTCCTTGTTAGTTGTCCTGGGTGAGTCCAAAGAACTGGAGAGTAAGTTTTGCAACTCCATTGAGATTCAGGGCCCAACTGGCCCATGGACAGCCCAAAGATTTAAGTCTCTTGGGCATACACCTAACAAGTCTTGTACTAACTATAGGTTCAAATAGAAGGGGCAGAAGAGCCAAGTATAGGCAAACCACAAATGAGTCCGACTCTGTTACATTGGGGAGCATAAATTCCAAAGTAGGGCCCACTGGCAGGGTGCCAAACTCCTGAGCTGTCTGCCCTGCCTGTGGTGTCTGGATATCTCCAGAGTCCTCAGGAACTCTGCTATTTGAAGCAATATTTACTGCGGCAGTCAATGAGATCCTGCTGAGAAGTGCATGAGTGTAACCTCTGGAATGACCTTCCAACTCATTTTGAAATCTCCTAGCCATAAAAACCCATTTGTATTTACACTTTCTCCCTTTTGGTCGAGGTCTTTTTCCAGGTACATTGCTAGTTGGCACTTGGTAATAATCCCTTGGTGCCAGGGAGGCTTATCCCTGGAAGTCATGACCTATACTGGGGGAAGGTAATGCATTTATATGTTGAGTTTGGCTTAGAGAGAGACTACATTTGAGCAACAAGGAGGCTCTCAGGAGTTATCTTAGGCAAGTTATAATATTAGGCTAAGTTTCAATTTCAAAAGAAAAGGTTTATCAATATCAAGGGAGCATTGTAATGGTCCATTCTTCACTAGGCAGTGCTCCTGTATTTGGGGAATTCTTGCTGTTGCATTACAGAATGTGGCAGAACTCCCCAGGATGGGAATTCAATATTCTTTCAGTTATTATGTGAATCTCCACCCACCGTGACAATGCCCTGTGAACACTTGAACACATTCATATGCCTTAGAGTTATGCCTCAGATGAACCTCCTCCCATGTATCCCCATCACTGACACCCCACACCAGTGATCTTCCTCTGCTGCAGTTGTGACGGTTATATGATCCAAAACTTCTTTAAATATGAAACCAACAAAATAACCAAATAAAATTAATAAGAAATGAAATAATAGTGATAGTTTAAAAAATAACAAAGAAAATACAAAAAGCTTGAAAAAATTTTTGAAAAAAGTATTTTTAACATTATGTCTTTCATTACTGAAAGATCTGTTGTCTTGTATGTACAGTGACATTTTCTTCCAAATATTTCCCCAGTGTTTTATTTTTTTTTCACTTGATATTCAGAAAAGCTTTAGGTTACAGAAAAGCCATGTGTAGAATAGAGATGATTCCCATATACCCAACATCCTGCCCCTTTTCCACTCTCCCCTATTAATAAATTTTACAAGGACGGTACATTTGTTACAATTGGTGTACAAATATTGAAGCACTGCTACTAACCATGGTCAATGATTTATATTATATTTTACATTTTGGACCTTACACTTTCATAAATTTTGATGAAATTGCAAATGGTCTGTATCCCTTATTGCAAGATCATGTAGAACAATTCCAAAGCCTAAAAATGCCTATTTTCCATCTATTCTATTCTTCCCTCTCTCTCCCCTTGGTAACCTATGGTAACCACTAAGTTTCAGTTTTTGAAGGATAAGATTCATAGTTACTTGCAATACTACTGAGGATTTGACATATTGGCTTGTTTTCTTTTATTAGGCACTACCTATGTTCTCGAGAGACCCTTGCCCCTCTATTTGAGAACATAGCAGCACTCCCCAGGAAGGTAGTTTAATATTTTCTTGTTTATTATAATGGGACACTTTATGACAAGATGAACGCTTGCATATGCCACAGAAGTCTGCCAAGGTGTGCCCTGTTGTATATGCCCCCCACACCCAGCACCCCACACCAATAACCCTCCCCTGCCGTATTTGCCAAAAGAACATTCCCAATGTTGAGGCTTTAACCACAGACCTGCAAATCCCCAGAGTTCACCTGCTCCTTCCCCTGGCCCTCCCCTCAGCTCCATGGGTAGTTCAACCCAACTCCCCACCCTACCCCAGTCCCAGACCAGCACCGCTGAACCCAATAGCACCGCTGCTTCACCACTGCACAGTTAAAACCTTCCACCTTATCATAGGTTTTGCCCATGTGGGCATTGGCTCACAACCCTCTACTCCTTTCTACCTCCTGTAAACCTGTCTTCCGACTCTAGCTCTGAGAGTCCCTGGCAGAGTTCTGACATTTGCTTTTCAAGATGACTGCCTTTTAATCTCCTTTATCGATGAGGGGAATAGGCCCCATGAAGTGGTAAAATCATGCTATTTGAGATATGTGGTCCTGAAAAGAAAGCAAACCATCAATGCTGATGATGGTAGAAAAGAAAAAGAGGTGCAAGGAAGGGATGAAAATGTGGCCGGCCCAGGAAAAAAAGGGCCAAGACAGTTGGTTTTAAACCTTTCCTATGATATAAGCTTGCAAGTTTTGGATTTTTGAAAACTGTAGCTAGATTACTGGCTAGAAGATTAAAGTTGTTGAACTAAGATATTAAGAGTAATATAAAAAGTTCTATGAGAAAGAAAGTCAGGTAAATGCTGTTATCATTTGGCAAAGGCTTGAATAATACACTGTATGGATGTGCCATAAATTATTTCACCCATGTATTATTGTCACAATTTAACTTTTTCCTCCTTCCCTCCTTCTGTTCCTTCCTTTTTGCTATTATAAAAACTCTATCGTGTCAAGTAGGGTTTCATCACTCCTCTGGCACCACTTTCAGAGGACCTCAGTTTTGGTAAGGAGATTCAGTTCTACTGCTTTAACTGGTGAGTCCCTCGAAGTAAAACTGAGTGAAAACCCATGAGAAGTGCTGACAGGGTTGTCTCCTGATTCTTATGTTAACTTGCCAGAGCCACACAGGAAAGGCATGTGGAGATTGGATCTTACTAGATGTCTGCTTTTATGTTTTTGTTTTCTTCGGACTTGCTCCAGGACCTTCATGTGAACAAGCTCCTATAGGTCATTCTCAAATAATTCTTAAAAACAAACAAACAAACAAACAAAAAAAAACACCCAAAACCAAAACTATATACAGGACATTCTTATAGCTAAAGTTAAATGTTACAAACATTTATAATTATTGTAATTATTCCCTAAGGGTAAATTACTAAAGGTAAGATGGTTGGTTCAAGAGAAGGCATGTTTTAAAGAAATTTGGCATTGAATCACAAATTGTTCTCTAGAAAGGCTGCATCAATTTACCTCTTAGTAAACATTCTATTATGAAAGTGAACATTTACTCCCAACCTTTTGCCCCATCCCCCAACCCCTCAGAAATTCAGTGCTAGCAACCTTTTTGATCTTGGACAATTTGCTAGGTGAAAATGGAATCACATTGTGATTTAAATTTCACTTTGTTTTATTAGTAGTACGTGAAATAATTCTTTATGTGTTCATCAGCCAATTATATTACTTCCTTTTGCATTTCCTGTCATTATTGGACTATATGTCTTTCTATTTATTTTTGCTTGGTAAATTATTTTTGACAGAATATAACCAACCACGCTTGGATGCTCAGTCTCCCTCCTCCTTCATGACTCACCTTAGTCTACAAGGAGAATCTTCGCTGGCAAAGCCAATCTTTTCCTTTCCTGCATTCACCCTCCTCCAGCTTCCTGAGTCTCTCTCTCTTTGACCAGTTCCTAGAATTTTTGTATGGCATAGAATCAGAGATTATAGAAAAACGGATTAGACTTGGAGCCTAGAGGAGTAGGGAGAATGATTTAAGGAAAGTGGGGGGCAACCTACATAATGAAGACAGTGGGGTGACAGGGAGCTAGGAGCAGAGCAGAGACTTCAAGATGCTTTGGGGAAAAAACAAAACAGGATCAGGAAATTGGGGGTGCTCGTTAGTTCCCTACGATTGCTACAATAACCACAAACTTGGTGTCATAAACACACACACACACATTTATTCTCTTACAGTTCTGGAGATCAGAAGTCCGAAATGAGGTTCTCTGGGCAGAAATGAAGATGTCATGTGGCCACACTCCTTCCAGGGGCTCGAGGGGCAAACCCTTTTCCTTGCTTTTTCCAGCTTCCAGAGCGGCATTCCTTGCATTCCTGAATTTGTGGTCCCTTCCTCTTCAAAGCCAGCGATGTGGCATCTTACTTCAGTTGTCACATCGCAAGACCCTTAATTCAATCCCATCTGCAACGTACCTTTTGCCGTATAGTATAAGATAATAGTCACAGTTCCATGGTTAGGACCTGGATATCTTTGGGGACCACTATTTACCTACCACAGGGAAGAAGTCAAAGAGGGTTGGGAAAAGTGTTGCCAGGAGGACAGTGGACACTCGGTGACTGCCCACATCTATTCCTCCACTGTCACACTGGGTAGCAGCCATGAGGTTTGAGTGGGAGTGGGCCCCGACTGGCTTATACCAATCACCATTACCACCCTGGACTCAAGCCATCTCCTCAGGAACAGGCACTTGCTGGGATTCCAGCCCCTCTGCCCAGCTCAGGAGTCCCACCCCACCCCACCCCTGTGGTTGTGGAAAGTGAGTCCCGCCCCTTCCAGCCCCAGGGCTTGGTGTCAGCTATACTGGGGATTGGTGAAAAGAAGGCCAAGGGACAGCAGCCTTGGTTTTTGTGTTCGAGCTCTAGAGTACTAGTTGACATTTTAAATTATGTGCATGAGTTAATTGGAGATATTTTTTAAAAAGTAAAGTGGAAAGATAACTTGATTTGAAAGAGAGAACTAAACAAAAGTAATGCCATTTTAGAATAATGTTTATTCTTGTCCAGCTTATCCTTTGTTTTATTAGTTGTATTCGGCTTCAATGTGCATTATCCAAGAAGCATGTTGAATCCAAAAATATAATTTTAAAGTGTAATACTCTAAAGACATCAGCGTGGGAAAGTGTCACATAGCTTATTCTTTTCTGCTCATTGTGGATGTTTTCCAGAGGACAGCTCATCTTAGATCTATTTCAGGCTCTCTGAGAAGTAAACAGTAAACCCTTCACAATACTATATTTCCCAGTTCTCTCTTTCTCCCGCCTCTTTCTTTTTTTTGGAGGGTAACTCTTATCAGAGAGCCCCATAATTGTTTGTAACATAAAGTTCTTCACTGGCCATTTCCTGGCACTTAAAGTGGGATTGAACAGCTCTCTCTTCAGCGCAGGCTCTTCGTGAGAAGGTGGGGACAGTTTTGCAGGAGCAGCTTCCAAGCAACAGCAGTCAGCTTGTCATCTGCCACTGCCCCCATTCCCTCAACCTTGAACTAGGAGCTGGCTATGTCTGAAAGAGAATCCTTTGTTCTATTGTTATTCTGAAGCACAAATCCCTCTTCCAGTTCTGCTCTCTTGTCCCTCTCAGTCTGGCACTCTGAATGACAGGTTGTTCTTAGGAAGAGTGCAGGGTCCTCATGTGTCAAGTCTTTTCTTCCCAGGCATACCGGTGGTCCTCGATAAAGAATGTTCTAAAGCTGCAAGAAAAGGAATGAATTTCTTAAAATGAAAAAGGGCTTTAAAGATCAGAGCCCTCAATGTCTCGTCTGGTGAGGAAAGATCTGCCAGAAAATTCTTTGACATTGGCATCTTGCAAAATACTTCCAATTACTGCTAAGCCATGACTGAAATTCATGGAATCAGATTTTTAGGATTAAAGGAGGACTTACAAATGATCTAAGGTCATATTTCTCACTGTGAGTTTAAAAGATCACTTGCATTTGAATCATCAGGGATATTTGTTTAGGTTTTAGACCCCTGAGCCTTACTATGTTCTGAATCTGACTTTCCAGGGGAAAAGCCCAGACATACTCCTAGAAGAGATGATTCTTAACTCTATTGAAATTTGAGAGTGCTAGTCCTCAGTTAACTTCCCTATCCAGTTCTCAAAACCTTGACATCTTATTTAGTGAATATCATAGCTTCATGATAGTGAATATCATGGACAAATATGCACCCCCCACACTACCTATATAATTATATCAAGTAATGCCATTGACTTTTTTTTTTTCATTGACTTTCTAAAGCCACAAGCTTTGTAAATTTTTATTTCTCAAAGTTGTATTGCTCATGGTATATCAAGTGGTCCATGGACTTGGCAGTTTCAGAGAATAGGTGATGAAACAATTCTACTCAGATATGTTTTATACATTTGAAGTGGAAGATTAATTATAATTATTAAATCTGTTGCATTCTTAATTGTTATATTTTAAAAGTTGTACGAGTCCTCTAAGAATTGTGTTGATGAATTGGTCTCAGCTATCAGCTAACAGTGTCCCAGTCAGCCAGTATTTCCCATGTCATTTGTATTTTGTGCTTTGCTATTCATTTGCATCCTTAAATTACTGTGATGAAACTAAATTTATAGTGAAAGAAATCAGAGATTGGGAGGGACTGACTGCAAGAGATTCTTGCAAAAGACTGAGAGATAATTATCTCCTCATGAAGAACAAATTTCCTCAAGAAGTAAATAATAAACCCTTTGTAATACTATATTTCCCAATTTTCTCACTTCATACATTCTCTTTTATGAGGATGTCCCAAATGGTGGCATGAAGTCTTTCAAGTGTTTGTGAAATTTTCAATGTAAAGCAATGTATTTCTTTGGTCGGTCAAATGATTTTTTTTTTCCAGAATAAGTGTAGTATTTTTTTCCAGCATAAAATTCATATAATTTTGGGGTAAAAAAATGAAGAGGCAGTACATGAATGCTGGATGGTGGAAATCAGTATTCTTACTAATGGAGTGGGAGGCTATAGATAAAACAAGGGAAGAGGAAGGATGATCTGTGTGGTGATAAGTTAGACATCAGTATGAATTCATGTTTAGCTTAAAGTAGAAACAGATACATCTGCATATGTATAGAGAAAGATGCACACACAATAAATAAAGATGTGAATACAGAGCTAGATCTAGACATGTGTATTTGCACAGAGTAGTATACACATATGTACTCTGTGCTCTGTCAGCTGAGAGGACCAAGAAGCAACCACACTCCAGTAAGAATGAGCACATCTAGCAGCTAGAACTTAGAGTCTAACACCATTATGCAATAAGAGGAAACAGGGCTGGAGAAATGGCTGGTTCTTTAACCAGGGCAAGAAATATACAGGATGAGGCTGAAGCATTTTGTAGTGTCAGAAAGTCAGGAAGTACTCAAAAAACAAAAACAAAAACAAAAACAAAACAAAAATCACCTGCATTGATGGCAGTATATCAAAGAGACATATGTTAAAGAGCTCCCAATGGCCAAAACTGGAACAATTTGTATAACAAAGTGAGCAAAGTAGAACCAGATTAAACTAGAAGTATAAAATAAATATCCATGAGTTCATAAGGATGTAAATAAATGAGTGAATAAATAGATAAATGGGGGAGAAGAGGTAAATCTCCCATCCAGAAAAATTCCACATAATTTATGTAGATACTTTGCCCTTAAAGAAGTGGAACATAATTCCCCTTCCCCCAAGTGTAGGCTGTACATGGTAATTTCCCTCCAAAGAGTACAGTGTGCAACAGGGGGAAAAGAGTAACTTTTTCATGAAAACCTTGACAAACCCTATCTCAGGTGATCAAGTTAAACACCAACAGTGACAAGTCATGTTGACAGCACATGCCCTCGATGTGACATGGCGAGAATGGCACTTTACTCTGCAGTCTTCCTCCCCCAAATCCTTAACTCCAGTCTAATCTTGAGGAGCACACCAGACAAATTTCCATATAGAGAAACATTCTACAAAATACCCAACCAGTACTCCTCAAAACTGTCAAAGTCATCAAGAAAGGTCACATCCAGAAGGAACCTAAAGAGACATGAGAACTCAACATGAAGTGAAATCCTGGAACAGAAAAAGGACTTTAGGCAAAAACTAAGGAAATCTGAATAAAGTATGGACATTAGTTAATAATAATATGTCAACATTGGCTCATTAACTGTGACAAAGTTACTGTAATAACATAAGATGTTATAATAGAAGAAATTGGGCATCAATAATTGGGTGTTAATATAAAGGGAAATTGAGTGTCTGGGAACTATATTATCTTTGCAATTTTCCTGTAAATCTAAATTTATTCTTAAATTAAGAGTTTATATTTAAAAAAAGAATTAGCAAGTCACCTTTTAAAGTTACCCTCTCTAGAGGCCACCTAGAAGCTAGCATCACTAGCCACAGAATCAATGACAAATATTCTATCTGGAGAAGTGTCAAATGAATCACTGCAATTTTAATCAGATTATACTATTGAACATCACATAATAACAATGGCATACAATGTATATAAACAAATAGTGTTATTTAGAAAATTATCCAAAATGTGGAAGTTAAGTAAAAGGGGGACTGCATGTTCCTTCAGTGTCCTACACTGCAGCATTGTCTAACGGCCCACCCAAGGATCATTTACGTTTCCAAGGGATGAACTTGTGTTTGACTTACCATCTTCTTTTGGTTAAGGACAAGACTCTGTGAAATTACATGCTGACTTGTATGTTCATGTGAAATAGAGATGCAAAACATGAACTAGTTTTGTCTCTAACTTAGGACATTTAGCTCAGTCTTCCTTTCCTAATAGACTATATAACCCTTATTCCTCTAATTTTTCTTTATATCAGGCTGCCCATCTGCTGCTTCCCTCATTAATCAGTCCGATACTCATTGACACATGTTCCCTTCATATTTGTATGAGAGTCATGTTTTTAACTGTTTTTTTTTTGAAAATTATGCTTTGACATTATATACATGTACTTTGCAGCGTTTTGTGTTACAATTAGATCACTGATATGAGTGAGATATTTGAATATCCATATATGCAGTGCATATATGAAAAGACATTCTTGGTAACTTTTTGTTCTGATAAGCAAAGCAGTGTATACTTTGAAAACTGTTTTAAACTTAAAAAGCTAGCTATGTGGTAAAGATAGCTACTGATACTCAAATACAAGAGCCCGCACTTGAATGCCAATCCATACAGGTTTTTTTCCACAGAGTAATTGTTGATCAGAAATATAGCACCTAAGCACCTGACCTTCATTGTGTTCACAAAAATGGTGAAAATTTTAAGCAAAACCATGACTACAGAGAATATTTAATTTTAGCAGGTATACCAAGAGATGTGCAGCAAGGACAAGACTCTGCTTTCCTCTGTTAAATCACTTTGGCTTTTTGAAACAAAGGAAGAGCTTAACAAAGTTTTTATGTCACCAATGACACCAGTGTGACAAACTGTGCATGGAACTTCTCTGTCCTCTGAGAATTTTAGGATGATGTCCCTGAACTGAAAACACAAAACGTGCAGTAGTGTCACCTTCCGAAAAAGCTGAGGTCCAGAAGCTGAGGTAGAAGGTACACTTGGAAAAAGTCCTAGCCCAAAAGGGGAAATAGTAAATACACTGAGTTTTTACAGCTAAGAGATTTCAAAATGAGTAGGGAGGTCATTCCAGAGGTTACACTTATGCACATCCCAGCAGGATCTCACTGACAGTGTGTCAACCAGAGGGCTCCTGTAGGATCTAGAGACATCTGGACTCTATAGGCAGGACAGGCAAGAAATCAGCACCCCATCAGTGAGCTTTACCTTGGAATATATGATAACCTATGCCCCCAACGTATCAGAGTTAGACTCATTTATACTCATCCTACACATGGATCTTATGCCCTTTTTCTTTGAACCTATAATTAGCACCATGCCAGTTAAATATATGTCCCAGAGACCTAAGTCTTTGGTCTGTTCATTTGCCGGTTGAGCCGTGAATCTCAGCAGATTTGCAGCCAACACCTACTCTCCAGTACATTGGAATCACCCAGGACAACTATAAATAACAAAAGGAGGATGACGGACAATACCCATCCCCCCAAAACAGAGAGTATCTATAACTGCAAGCAAGATAGTTCCATCCATCTGCCCCATGGGATGTAAGCCCTTTCTCAATTGCAACTTGAGTGGGCATCGCCACCCCGAAATCCTCAAGATTGAGGAATAAACAAACGTAAGGGGGGAATGCAACTATGGACTAAAGTAGACATTATTATTCTAGTAATGGAAGAACTTATAGCTTTGATATAAAAACAGCAGCCACCAAAGGTTCTGAGGGGAGGGAGAGGGAAGAATAGGTGTAACATGGGGCATTTTTGGACACTGGAATTGTCCCACATGACATTGCAACTACGGATACAGGCTATTACATATTTTGTCAAAACCTACAAAATTGTGCAGTGCAAAGTGTAAACCACAATGTAAACTATAGACCATGTTTAGTAGCAGTGCTTCAGTACATGTTCATCAATTGTAACAAATGTACCCCACTAATGAAAGATGCTATTACTAGGGGAAAATGTGACAGGAGGAGAGGTGGAGTATATGGGAATCCCCTGGATTTTCTATGTAACATTTATGTAATTTAAAACTTCTTGAAAAATAAGGGGAAAAAAAGAGGTGGGAGAACTGGCCTGGATGCCACCAGCCTACTACATCTCTGTGGCTATGTGAGTACATGAAAACAAGACAGAGAAAGGGAAGGGACCCCTGGAGGTGTGGTGGAGGCTACAGCCCTTTAGGCTCTGTCTCCAGGAGAGGGGACACGGTTCCTTCCAGGCGAAATGAGACACGCGCTAAGAGGTGCTCACAGAGATCTAGACTTGCAGTGATGTCTGTGAAGTGCAGGGCAGTGGACATCCCCTTCCCTGGTGGGACACTGTGTGGGCCGTGAACCTGCTCATCCGTGCCCTCTGCACCTGCTCAAGCAAGGGGACACAGAGGAGGCGGCTGGCCGGGCGGGTAGAGGGGGCTGCAGCCGAGGACCATGCTGCCCACAGCTGATGTGGCAAAGGAGGGCAAACTGCCTGCACTTCAAGGGCGCCCAGGGACGGTGGCCAGGCTCCGGCCGTCCTGACAGTGCTTCACCAAAGACGTTCTGTCGGTCAGGCGGGAGTTGCTGTAGGCTGACCAGGAAGGGGAGGACACGGGTGCCCCTCTTGGGGCAGGAGCTGGGGAAGGAGCTTGCTGAGGGGTTAAGCTGGAAGGAGCTTGCTGAGGGGTTAAGCTGGAGAGACTCTCCCCGCTAGAGAACATGTGTGGGGAGGCTGCCCCTGGAGTCCCTTAGAAAACACAAAATAGCCAACCTCCTACACACAGCGCGTTCTGCGAGAGGGTGGCGATGACACCTGCTAAAGGACGCTTTTGCCTCTTTTCTCTAATCCGTCTGCTCCCGCCCTAAAGTGGCAATGAAAAGGAGAGGGAGAGAAAGGCAGGAGAGAGCAAACTGTCCGGCTCACTCTCTGCAGACCTGCTAGCTCTGGGGAGCAGGGGAGAGGAGAGAGGAGAGTGGCGAGGGACTGGACTTTAAAATGCTCTAGTCAAGAGGGGGCTTTAAACACTGCGTCATTACCCGAAAGTGACCAGGAAGCTACGGGATCTGCCCAAAGTGTCTTTGAGGGATGGAAAAGACGGATGCAACTAATCAAGGCTGAAAGCAAAGACTGCAGAAAGAACATGTTTGCCTTTCATGTCTGCCTTACGTAGTTTATGCTGGTCAGTATTTCCAGCTGGACCTGTTATGAAGTGTATTTCAGCAAAATAGTCATCATTCATCATCTAAGGACAAAAGATCACAATTTCTGAATATTGAGAATGTGATATCAGGGTTTATCAAAACTCAGTTGGGAGGAAAACAACTTGATGAGCAAGAGCTAAACTTTCCCAATTTACATTTCTTATTGAAGAAAAATCTCTCATACCGGACATGTTTTAGAACTGCTTCTAAATGCTGCAAATATTATGAAGAAATTCCTTTTAGATCCAAATGTGACTAGAGACCATTTGACGTCCATAATGAAAATGACAGTATAATAACCATTTATTTAGCACTGCCTATGAGCTAAGTGCTGTTCTAAGTGCTTTCCATACATTGTATAAATATGTATAAAAAACAAAACCCTCTGATGTTTCGATGTGTGAAAATTCTTTGCAAACTGTAAAACAGCACGCACTTACCATGGGTTATTACTGATAAAACAAGACTAACAATGACTGATATAACAAGAGTATTTCCACGTATCAGCAGTGAACTTGGTATCCACGTGAACTTAAGAAAAAAGGAAGTCCAGTGCAGCGTGCTCTCCAGTCCACCTCACTACCTCTTTAACGGGGGCACGTGGGCGCCCAGGGCCTCTCTTCCATGCTCCCCATTATCGGACATTTGGGCCCCCTCCCGGGTGGGTCTAGACATTTTTATTCGCGCATCTCTGATGGGATTCTCCACAAGAAACCTGCCTTAGGCTTCCGCTTGCCTAAAGTCCTCCACTAGACGGAAGTCGTGAAAATTATTCCCTTTGGGAGGGCTCAGATCTCCCTCACCCCAGGATCCAGCGCCCCAGAGGCTCCCGGGCTGAGCCGCCTCGAGTCGCTTTGGGGTGATTTTGAGGCGCAGTCCGAGCACAGTTTGCTCCTGGAAGCAGAGCCGGAGCTCCCCCGCCTACGTGGGGCCTGCAGGCGTGACTCACGACCCCACAGGAAGAAGCGCCCTGGCCTGCTGCGTGCCAGGCCTTCCAGCGCGGGCAGGGCGCATGCTCCAGTCAGCCGGAAGCGGGCCCCGGAAGTGTGGCGGGGGCCTGGGGGTCTGCGCCCCCCGGGAACTGTGGTGGCTGCCGAGAGCCGCCCCTGCCCGGGGGGGGCCCCTTCGTGCACGTTAGGCCCCTGGAGTCTCACATCGAGCCTGTGGACTCCAGACTGTTAAACCCCGCACGGGAAGCAGGAAGAGCCGGAAGCCGGGGGCCTTGTTCGAGGTCCACGGCTTGTGGGGGCGCTGGGCTGTGAATCCACGCACTCTCCTCAGGACGCCCGCGCCGCCATCGACGCGCCCCGCGCGTTCCCCGCCGTCCTCCTCACAAGGGCACTTGGGCCTCTGCAGGTCACGCTCGAGCCTCCCCAGGGCAAGTGCCCTGAAGCGCTGCCCGTGGGCGACCGTCCTGTCAGCGCGGCCCCCGCCCGTGTGCTCCTTCTTTCCCTCTCCTCAAACCGTGGATACCCAACGCCCTTTGATTTTACATGCGGAATGCTCCATCCTCGACATTTTCTAAATAGTTTCCTCACTTGCTTCTTCACTTTGCCTTTACGGAGGCACGATTAGCGCCTTAATTGATGAATTGTACACGCACTCCTTTTTGGCCAATCTCTGAGGCCGCTGGGCAGATTTAAGTTACTGGATGTGGATTAGGCACCAAACCTCCAGATGGCACCAGAGACCCGAGGAAAATCGAATTCCAGTTCCAAGGAGCCCTTGTGCTGTTGAGGAGGGACAGGCAGGCTGCGGGAACCGCCCGGTTCACCACTAAGTCACCCCCTGAGAGCGCCCTCCAGGAAGGGGGGCCCCCCTGCACGTATTTGAATACCTGCTCAAAGCTGGGTTCCTAAGGGCCTTACTTGTTAAAGCTCTTGTTGCAACGCAGTCCAATTTGCAGACATCTGCTAGAAAAGCAGGATGAGAAGGAATCTATGCAACCATAGACTTTGGGGTTCACTCTCTCCTACGACAGCAAGTCCTACTGGGGCTCTCACAGAAAAGACCACGCCGAAAACTGAAGGTAGCCGTCAAAGTAACTGTCCGAGTCTGGGCAATGATTTACAGAATTCGAAGTGAATTTCATTGCATGTCTGTGTAGACCTGCACACGTTTTACCACCTGAATGGATGGATGAAATGGCATGGCCCAGGTGGCCGCGGAATCAGTAGGAAAAGTTCTAAGCAGCCATCGCCACCCACCCTGCCGTCCTTTGTCAAATATTCGCTTGTCTTGCAGACACAGAGTCTGTCAAAAGAAACCATGGAGGAGGCATCCGCCCTCTGCTGCTGTGTCACCCTCACTACACACACACTTCTAGCCCACCCCGAGGATGCTGCCTCTGGGGGAGCCTCGGTCCCCCTCGGCATCAACACCTGCAATCATGTAATTCATGGTTTATTCTGCAATATGGAGACACAGGTTGCAAGCTACTCACATCTCTGCTCAAATGTCACCTCCCTGGAGAGCCCTTTCCTGACTGTCCCTTATGAAAATGATTTCCAGTCACTTTCTATCTCATGTCCCTGCTTATTTCCATCTAGCACTTAGCACAGCAAAAAGTCATGCCACTTTATTCATTCAGCCTACCAGTCATCATTTATTTATTTACCTATTTATGTACTCATTTGTTCATTCATTATTGTCTCCATGCCTTCCCTAGAATTCAGAGCCAAAGCAGGCAGGCACTTTTGCACGCTGATTCCTGACTGTATCTCTAGCCTTCAGAAGAGGATGTGACATGTAAAGAACTCAGTAGGGATTGAATCAAGTGAATGAATGATGACTGATAGGCTGGCCCACTTTTCTAGTTTCTTATGATTACCAGATTTGATTAAAAAATAAAATTTGGTCTATAATCCTTTACCAGAGAATATTGTATCAATGAAACTGAATTATGCTGTAGAAAAAGAATAAGGGGAGATTATAGAAAACCCAAAAGAATATCTTCTCTCCAGTGACAAAAGAGTGGAAGAATTTTTCAGTAGTGATGACCCTGGGCACAGAGGTCTTGTGATGTGTACATAGGAAGTGCATTTTCTATGAGTGAGAGTACCCTGGCTCAAAAAGAGCAAAATAAAATTGGTTAAATCTCAGGTTTATTCTATTTTATCTAGAGCCAAACAACCACATAGAATTTCCACCAACTCACCAGTCCAGAAGGAGGAAAAGCACACTGGACTTTTTCTATATTTATATCTTCATATTTTTCAAATTGCATTATCTTTAACAGATTTCCAGATGAGCTGGAAAAAAGATCCATCCCCTGTAAATCCCTAGGTACCTTTAGGAACTTTATAGATCTTACTTAATCTTCTGTTATAGATCTTACATCTTGGCCTCTGAGGCCAGGTGTCTACTGCCCTCTTTGATAAGCCCTTGCCTCATTAATGAGCAAAAGCATAATTAATGTCCAAGAACACAGACAACACGGATGGAGGAACAACCCATCCGAAACAGAACATTTTTCTTTGTAGAAAATTGCCACCGTGTTCCACTCTGTATAGTTAATTTGTTTCCTGAACCTCAACAGATGCTCTCCCAAAATGCCAGGAGGACTTGAAGCTACAAATGGTCTTTGCCTGATGGCTTTGAAAATTGAACCTGATTTCTCTTTTGTAAGAACGGCACACCTTGTGTGGTCGTAAATGTCATGAGTCAGATACCACATCTATGTGGCTGAAGATAAAAGTTAATCAACTACCCCGGAGAGACAGCAAGAGAACAATGGACTAATTTTTAAAGAACTCACCCAAGTGGGAAAACTTCCAAAAAGTTTTATTTGTTAACTAAGTAGGCATGCTCTTTCTTTGTTGGGATTTTTATTACTTATTAAGAAATGTTTAAATCTTAGAACTTTCAGGAGAATATTGTCTGCATTCATTTCTCACATCCCTTGTTTCATATTCGAGATCCAGAGAGGTGAAGGTGTTTGCTAATGACCTTGCAACTACTTAGGGGCTAGAGCCAATGGTGTGGAGGAAGATCTTGAACTTGGAGGCAGAGACACCTGGGCTTGAATTCCAGTTTTCCCACTTACCTGCTTAACCTCTCAGAGCCCCAGCTCCTTGTTGTGAGCTTGAAGAGACATGTGTATAGTCAAGTTTAGGTGGTAGACACTATGTGATTCTCTCTATACTCTCCGTCAATTGTCGTTTTAAGGGGATTATTCATGGGATTATAATTGCCTCTTTTTTTATCTTTTTTTTCTTCTTTATTTTCTTTTAAATGTTATGTTCAAAAAATATCAGATCCCCATATACCCCCCACCCCACCCATCTCACCCCTCCACGTCAACAACCTCTTCCATCACCATGGCACATCCACTGCACCTGGTGAATACATTCTGGAGCACTGCTGCACCACATGGACAGTGGTCTACATTGTAGTCCACACTCTCCCCTAGTCCACCCAGTGGGCCACGGCAGGACACACAATGTCCAGCATCTGCCCCTGCAGTACCACCCAGGACAACTCCAAATCCTGAAAATGCCCCCACACCATATTGTGGGAGGAAGGGCGCCCGGCTTGCCACAGTAGCAAACGGTGCGGCAAGAAGTGATACCGCCTATGCCCACTGGGCCTAGATAAGGTGACCACGCCTGACTAGGCCTTTGCTGCTAGCGGCTGGCCGGCGCTGCCCTCCCCCTTTCTATCTCCCGCCTAGCCCAACATCCGGCCAGCTCTCACTCCCCCTTTCCCCTCCCCTATTCCAAACCTCTCAGCCAGCCCTCTGCCTAGCAACCGCTTACAATCACCTATCAGGAAGCAGTACCCGCCCGCACCTATCAAATCCCTCCACGCAGTCCCTAACCCTATAAAGCTGTGTCCCCTTCCGCAATAAACCGGACTTGCGCACAGACCTGGTCTCCGCGGCATTCTTCCTCCCCTCGCCGTGCGTCCTCCACGCCTGAGAGCCCCTCTGATGCTGTCTGCCATAGCATCAGACGCCACTGCGGTCTAGTCTGACCCCTCCAAACCCCCCCGTCAGCATCGGGGTGCAAGCCGCCCCAGCCGCACCATATCTCTTCTTCTTTCTCCCTTCCATCAGCAGCCACTGTGGCCACACTCTCCACATCACTACTACAATTTCTTCCCTTACTAATCACAATAGTTCCCCAGAAGAACACCAGTAAGTCCACTCTAATCCAATGGTCCAATGATGAGCCCTTGATACTGATGGCTCTGATTATAAGCCTGTGTGCCTGAAATATGAACTAGGCCTAGAGCTGCCAGTGCCTCAGAGTTACCTCCTGAGAGCCTCCATGTTGCTCAAATATGGCCACTCTCTAAGCCAAACTCAGCATGTTAGATGCATTGACTTCCCCCCAGCATGGGACATGACTCCTGGGGATGAGCCTCCCTGGCACCGGGGGATTACTACCAAGCACCAGCTGATGATGTAACTGAAAAAAGATCTTGAGTAAAGGGTCAACTCAGACTGGCAGAATATCTTAGCCTACATGTAATATCAGGTGTTAAAAACTGCTTTTTGACTTTGGATAAAAGGGGGAAATGGAAAGGACAAGTGAGTTTATATGGCTGTGAGTCTCCAAAAAAGAGTTGGGAGGTCATCATAGGGATGATGCTTATGCACACCTCAGCAGGGTACCAGAGACAGCCAAGGTAGATTGAAAGCCAGGTGCTGGTTCTCCTGAGGGCTGCAGAGACCCACAGGTTCTATGGTCATAGTAGATGACTCTGGAGTTCAGGGCCATGTCAGTTGGCCCTACTTTGGAGTTTGTGTTCCTGAGTGTGATGGAGTTGGACTCAGATGTGACCTTTCTACACATGCCTCTTCTGTTACTTTTACCGGACCTGTGGTTGGTGTTTGGGTTGGTGTATATCAGGAGACCTAAATCTCTGGATTGTCCATGTGACAGCCTGGCCCTGAGCCTCAGCAAACTTGCAACTCCTACCCTCTGGTTTATTGAACTTACCCTGGCCAGCTAACAGGGAGGTGAAGAAGATCAACAACCACACCAGGGAACCAAGAGTGCCTACAACTGCAAGCAGGAGAATTGCATCCATCATCCATGTGGAAGCTAAGCCCCTCTTGATGTAGAGGGGGATTGGACAGAACTATAATTGTCTCTTAACTATAGTTCTACCCCTGACCTCTTCCAATCCATTCTCTACACAGTGGCCAGCTACTTATTTTCCAAGGGAAGTCAATTCATGCCATTGACCTTTTAGGACCATCTCCCCCCACAATGCTTTCCCATTACTATCAGGATGAAGATGGAAAATCCCTTTCCCTGCCCATGAGGCTCTGCATGATCTGGCCTATGTCCTTGCCTCATCTTCTGCCACACTCCCCTCATTTTCAAACTTCCAACCTCATTGGCCCTTTGTCAGTTTCCCAAATGCCCCAGGCAAATGCTCCTTCTGAAAAACCTTTGCATCTGTTATCCCTTCTTTTGTCTGCCTGGGTTGTTCTCCACTCTGAGCCTTTACCTTGTTTTATTTTCTACTCCAGCTTCAGAGTTTGGCTGAAAGGACAGCGTCAACAATGCCTTCCTGAAGTTTCAGATTAGCTCAGGTTCCTCTGTCATCTCACCATGTGCATATCCTTCATGGAACTTATCACGATTATTATTAAGTGATTAGTGCGTAAACTGTGCTGTCTAGTCTCTTGTGTGTCTTACTAGAATGGAAGCATCTTGAAGGCAAAGACCGCTGCACCTATTCCTGTTCACTCTTGTGTTTCCTAGCATAGTGCTTCTGACATCAGAAGTAATCAATTAAATATTTGTTGAATGAATGGGGGAATAAATTGAGCACTTATTGTGCTCCAGGAACCATACTATATTCTTACTTACATTTTTCATTTCATCTCACACAACCCTATCTGGTGTATCCTATGTTTATCCCCATTTTACAGATGAAAAAACAAACAAACTGAGGCTTAAAGTGATTAGGCAACATAACTGAATAATAATATCTATGACAAGTTGCCCACTATAAATATATTTCATTAGGTTGCGTAAATTATTGTGGAAAAAGGAGGCATTGGGAAAGTAATACTATTTCTGAAATTCAAAACTGTACATAGCAAGTCTGTGGCCCCTTTTGTCTGGGCCAGACCAATTCTGAATACATGTAGTTTACATTTGATCAAACATGAAGAACTAGTTTATTGATATGTTGAACTTGGCACAATCTGGAAACAACTTTATTTTTCTCCCACCACGATCTTCAGACCACTTGGTTGAGTTTCCTTCGTCCACTTCTTGGTCTCTTAGGCAGACTCTACACCTTTCCATTCACTGTCAACAGCAACAGCAGCCTCACTGCAGGATATTAAAAAAGTCCATTCTAAATAGTTTATATTTTGTTAAATCTAACAAAAGTCATTTTGATTATGATAAAGAGACACCTCAGAAAAGGTTAGAGATGGCAGTGAAGTGCGTTTTGGTGAAATGATGTAGTATTTGAAATTTGCTTTAAAATATTCGGAAAAAAATGAAAAGGAAAAAGAAGGACAAAAGAATACCAGCAAAGTGCTGATGCTTGCTGAAGGCGGGTGGCTGGTATTTGGGGATTCACTTTGCTCACCTCTCTACTTTTGTGTATATTTTGTATATATTTGACTCACTCTGGGTCCTGGCTGCTAACGTCAGGGCGTGCAGGGGAGAAGGAGGGCGAGCTGGGTCTTTTCGCTTTCCCTATTCCTTGGCGCCTTTAGTCCTCCTCCCCCTCTTCTTTACTCCCCCTCCTCCTTCCTCTTCCTTCTTGTCCTTTCTCCTCCTCTTCCTCCTCTTCCCCCTCCTCCCCCTCCTCCTCTTCCTCCCACTATTCCTTCTCCTCCTCCTCTTTTTTTAAGATTTATTATTTATTTATTTCTCTCCCCATCCCTGCCCCTCCCCCCATTTGCTCTCTGTGTCCATTTGCTGTGTGTTCTTCTGTGTCCACTTGTATTTTTGTCAGTGGCACCAAGAATTTGTCTCTCTTTTTGTTGCGTCATCTTGCTGTATCAGTTCTCCGTGTGTGCAGCGCCATTCCTGGGCAGGCTGTGCTTTTGTTGTGCTGGGCGGTTCTCCTTACGGGGTGCACTCCGCACACGTGGGGCTCCCCTACACAGAGGACACCCCTGCGTGGCAGGGCACTCCCTGCACGTATCAGCAGTGCACATGGGCCAGCTCACCACACAGGTCAGGGGGCCCAGGGTTTGAACCTAGGACCTCCCATGTGGTAGATGGACACTCTGTCTGTTGAGCCAAATCCGCTTCCCTCCTCCTCTTTCTCTTCCTCCACCTTCTTTTCCCCTCCTCCTTTCTCCCTCCTCCTCTTCCCCCTCCTCCTCCTGTCTTTTCCCTTCTCCTCCTCTCCTCTCCCGCTTCTTCCCCCTGTCTTTTCCCTTCTCCTCCTCTCCTCTCCCGCTTCTTCCCCCTCCCCTTCTTTCTCCTCTAGTGATTCTGTGTTTCTTGCTCTTCCAGGTTTGGGGCAGTTGGGCAGGAAGAGGCAGAGGGTGAAGTGCTTTCAGAAGGGAATGGTGCTTTTTGTTGTTCTCTCAGTGGCGAATGCTCCAATCCAGGTCTTCCCACCACCACCCTGAGTCCTGCCTGGCACAGGACACATGCTTCCTGGCTGGCAAATCCTAACTGTCCTCCTGCTCCTGCCCCACCCCTGCCCTTAGCACAAGCACAGCTGCTTCCCGTGAGGTCCCTCGGCAGGCTGTCTTCAGGACCGCCATCAATTGATGATTTCCGGGTTTCCCACTTGGCCCATGGGGTCTCAAGCACTCTTGCCCTACACAATTGTGGAAGCTTAGTTTGCTCATCTACTGCTTCTCTCTTTGTCCTGCCAATTTGGGCTGTTCCAGCCTGATCCTGGCAGGGGAGAGAGATGTAATTTCTCCCATTTTTGTAACTGTGGATCTCAGCTTTCACTGTAGCTGAAATTAGGAGACAACGGATAGTATCCCCTGACATCCTGTTGCATTTGTATATGAATCACAGTCACTCTAGGTTTGGTCTGTGCAGCTGATCTGCAGTGAGTGTGGGGCTTCCCAGGGTGATTCCATAGGTTCTTGTATGTTCTAAGAAAGGAAAAGTATTTAGACATGTCCAGATGAGCTCTGTCCTACTGGGCTTGGTGCCTGCCACGAAGAAGCAGTGCAGTGCGAAGATGTGGATGGGACCATTTGGAAACTATGACAATTTTCCCTTCACTAATAGGGTGTCAGAAAGCCCAGCATTTAGAAACAAACAAACAAAAACAAGCCATGCATCCTCTGGGGCAAAAATAATTGTTTGGGCCTGTGTGCGAAAATATGAAGAAACAGCAGTATTACCTATAAAAATAAAGGCACCCTGGGTTGAATACTTCAAAATGCTACCAAGAAATTTGCAGATGTTGGATCGATTTGCGGATCTCTATGGTGTCAGCATGGCTAGGCTGAACTACATTTCCCAGAACTCCCTTTCTGGCATATTTGCCATTAGGGCAGCCACAGGAAAGATTCCTGGGAAATGTGCAGGGTGGAAGGGACTTCACCGCCATTTTGTAGCTCACAAGCTCTGCTTCTGATCTGCTGACTCACCTCATTGGCTTGAAGCAGCAGCTGGTTGGTCCTGCAACTGCTCCACTTTTCCTTAGATCCCCCTTCAGCTTCTCCAGCTGCTGGGCCAGGTGATGTGTTTTGCTCCGGGTTCAAGGGCCCCAGCTTTTGCAGGACCCCCATACCACCAAGGTCAGAAGGAACCAGAACTGACGTGGCCTCCAATCTCTCCTATGGGCTTCAGCTAGTGCTTGTGTGCTCCACCCACTCTCCCCTAACCTGCCCCCATTTCCCCCACCCCTTTTATCCTAGTGGTTTAAGGGCCCTGAAGTTATTTGCTATTTTAATAAATTCACAAAGTGTTAAAAGATAAGAAAAAACTACTAATGAACCAGAAATTTTGAGGATAGACAAGATTTGGGATAGAAATTGGTCAGAATCACATCAATGGAACAAACACCCAAGGAGCAAACTACCCAGAACATACGCAGGAAAGAGTTTCTATGGCAGTGGGAGCAGATTCCAGGGGCACTCCAAGCACAGACTCAACCAACACTGGAAGCAAGACCAACTGGGCTGCTCATGACAAAAGTGAGGAAAACGATGTCATGCCTAGAGTATAGGGGCTGGGCTAAGAGAGGCACAGTGATGTCTGATGTAGTTGGGAACTGTTAGTTCACCCCCGTCTCCCAGAAAACAAGCCGTGACCTCGTCCCTCCCAGCAGCAACCCAAACCCTCAACCGCAATTGCCAGACAGAGGCAGGCTCTGGCCAACAAAAGAAGCATTCAAAGGCAAAGGGAGGTTGTTCAACCAAAGAAATGCAGACAGCGAATATTACAGGCATTTTATGAAAACCAATATAATGTAATGAATGCATCAAACATAGCAAGCAAAGGAGCTAGCATTTAAAAAGTAACTAGTAACACAAATAAAAAGCTTTAAAAGTTAGTGTTATTAATACCCTCAGGAAGATTTCAGGAGATTTTTTTTTCCAGAGACATAGTGGCAGTTTTTATTGTCATGACCTGTTTGATGGTGACACAAAGACAAGACGTTGGCAAGGTGCAGAGATGTAAAGTAACTATAAATGAAAGTAGAGACTGATGCAACAGAATTGACAACAAATGAAAGCCACCTATATTTTCTACAACAAACTGTTCCTTATAATGCAAGTCACCTGGTTGAAGCTGGGACTGAAATGCTGCAAAGCATAAAGCTGAATTCCCAGGAGAGAACAGAACATACATCCACATGACAACTGTACAGTCTTGTGGTCTTTCCTTGCAATATTTCATCTTGCCTATCTTAGCTCAAGAAATGACAACAATTTGAAGTCAGGATTTGTGTCTTCCCTTTCCCACAGGAGCTCTTATTACAGTGCTGTGCACAGAGAAAACTCTCAACAAATGCTGATGATGATTTGTCACACTGCTTGCACATCTTTCCATATGAACAGTAGTTGATGCCTCTCAAATGGCTCAGCATTTGAATGGTGTTAATTAAGGATATCTTTCTATGACTGTCTCTACACCATCGTAAGTTATTACAGTTTTCTTACATTGCGTGGAAAAATTCACCATGCTCTTTCTGAACATAAACATTCAGGAGATAATGCATCCATGATAAATAAATATCCCAAGATCTTGGAAATTTAAAGTTGGAATGAAAACCTCAGTAAGTCCTCTGAAGAGTGGAACTCCGTTTGAAAAATCAATCTGGAAATTTCTCTGAGAAACACAAAACAAATAAATGGAAAATATAAAAGTAGAGATACATAGTGTAGATTAATAAGTTCAACATCTGTCTCATAGAAATTCCAGAAGGAGGGAATTGAAAGGAGAAAAGAATCATTCAAATAAATAATAAAGGGTAATTTATGAAGACTGACACAAATCTTCAGATTGAAAATTCTTCACAAATGTCAGACAACAGAAATGACTTTTAAAAGATCTGTTTTTAGTTTGTAATAGTGAAATTTCAGAATTAAAAATATCAAGAAAAAATCTTAAGATTCCAGAAAGAATAAGCAGGTCATGAACAAGAGATCAAAAATAAAGTTGGCATCAAACTATAGCTAACACTGAATGCCAAGAGGCAAAGAAAGGAAATAGTTAAAATTTATGAGGAAAAAATTATTTTATTATTTATTAATTTTAAAGATTTATTTTATTTATTTCTCTCCCCTTCCCCCCTCTATCGTCTGCTCTCTGTGTTCATTTGCTGTGAGTTCTGCATCCACTTACATTGTCAGGCAGCACTGGGAAATTGTGTCTCCTTTTTGTTGCATCCTCTTGCTGTGTCAGCTCTCCATGTGTGTGGCACCACTCCTGGGTGGGCTGTGCTTTTTACACACAGGGATGCTCTCCTTGCAGGGTGCACTCCTTGCACATGGGGTTCCCCTACACAGGGGCGCCCCTGCATGGCGTGACACTCCTTGCGGGTGGCAGCACTGTGCATGGACCAGTTCACCACATGGTCAGGAGGCCCTGGGTATTGAACCCTGGCCCCTCCATATGGCAGACGGACGCTCTATCAGTTGAGCCACATCCGTTTCTCAGAAAAAAATTTATTTTAAACCTAAATACCATATCAAGACAATCTGAGAGGATTGAGTATAGACATTTTAAGATGTGTAAGTGCTGAGAAAATTCTGCACCCACAGATCATTTCTGACTGGCAGTGATACATTCCAGGCAAATAAAATAAATAAACCTTTCAAAGAAAGAGAATTATGTGGAATATAAGAAAAAGTGATGAGCAAATAAACCATTAAAGGTTATAGTGAAGTTTAAATAATGATCTTGAGATAAAATTCCTGAGTGAAGATGATCTACAGCCCTTCTCTTGTTTAGAAAGCTTCAGTAGAAAACACATATAAACAGGTATGCTAGAAATTTAAGGGAAGTCACTAAAGGAATAGAAAAAATGAAGTATAATTTTCAAATCATTGATGAAGACACACAGAAAAATATAAAACTAAATTAAGGAAGCCAAATTCAGAGAATGGGGGGAAAAGGAACACAAAACCACAGTTAATAGAACACATAAAAGATGATATGGAAAAAATCCAAACCAATGAGTCACCCTAAAAATATGAACCAGTTACAATAAGATTGACCCTCAGTAATTGGATTAAATAACTTCCAACTTTTTGTGGATTGCAAAAGAAAAACCTAACATAATTTACACAGATAGAAAAAGATTTACCAAACAGATGCTAAAAAATAAAAGGGGTTTAGGGATATTAACATAAGCCAGATAGTAGTGGGTTGAGGAATAAGAAACTGTTGGGAAAAATAAAGATAATGTATTTAAATTTAGTTGTGAAAAGGTGGGAAAAAAGTGGTGTTGACAGAGAGTAAGAAGTGTTCCTTGGAGGGTGTTTTTCTTTTTTAAGGAATTTCAATTTTTTAAAAAAGATTTATTTATTTATTTGTTTCTCTCCCATTCCCCCCCACCCTGGTTGTCTGTTCTCTATTTGCTGTGTCTTCTTCTTTGTCCACTTCTGTTGTTGTCAGTGGCACTGGAAATCTGTGTTTCTTTTTGTTGCATCATCTTGTTGTGTCAGCTCTCCGTGTGTGCGGCACCATTCCTGGGCAGGCTGCACTTTCTTTCGCGCTGGGCAGCTCTCCTTATGGGGCGCACTCCTTGCGCGTGGGGCTCCCCTACGTAGGGACACCCCTGCATGGCAGGGCACTCCTTGCACGCATCAGCACTGCGCATGGGCCAGCTGCACACAGGGTCAAGGAGGCCAGGGGTTTGAACCGTGGACCTCCCATGTGGTAGATGGACACCCTAACCACTGGGCCAAGTCCACTGCCTCAATATTTTTTTAAGGAAGGAGAGACTTGAGCCCATTTAAGTGCTAATGCAATGGGTCATATAGAAAGAGAAAGTCCAAAAATAAAGAAGAAAAGGGAAATAGCAGATGAAGGGAGGCACCTAATGAGGGGGAAGATTCCAGAACACAGGGAGAAGAACTAACCCTGAACAAGATCAGCAATTCTTCGCTGGTGAAGGAGGCATGGGTGTACAGGGACACTGTTGGGCCTGTAGTTGTGGGGAGAATTTGAGGATACCTCTCTTTTCCAGTAGGGCCAGTGGGGCATAAGGTGATAAGATCTGCTAAGAGTGAGGACTTAGAAGGCTTGAAGGCCTGGGACCGAAAGTGTGTTGTTTACATCTGAGAAAATTTGAATTAGTTATTGAGGAAAATGTGGAAAAGGCTTTACTAGGAAAATACAGTAATATTTTTAGAGAGTACTGAGGACACTGTTGGCGATTGGTGACCACGAGTTCATGATGGCGCCATTTGCTCAACGGTGTGAATGTCTTAACAGCCCACATGTAAGACCAAGAAAATATTGGAGCTCCTGCAGAGCAGAGGTTTTGGATAAATAAGGACATTGTAAGGGTAGTGGAATTGCTCCTCAGTAAGTCCTGGCTTGAAAAGGGGGTCATGGGAAGGCATGAGGAACTAAGAGAACATAAACGGATGTGTCGTTAAATTGGTAATCTCTATTAGGATGAAAAACACGTCAACAAAAGCAAGCTGGAAGGATAAGATGTTGTGTTCACAGACTCGGATGTGTGATTTGACAATTTAAGAACTGGAGCAGTCCAAACAATGGCGAAACACCAGGAAGGAAACAAGAGTTGAGGCAGAAAAAGATTTATAAAGCAGTTTTCTTCAATAATTGAGGGAAGACTGTCCTCTTTTGATATAGTGCCCTCTTCCTGAAAAGAAGTTGGTAAATGAGATCAACTGTTAATATTTGGGTATTATGTGATGTGGTGTTAGAATATATTAATTATGTAATTTGCTGTATTTTTCTGCATATGTGAAATATTTTACAATTTAAAAATGAAATAAAATAGCAATAGATTTGGGCATAGTGCCTGGAGCATAATAGGTGTCCAAATACTATTTATTTACTGATTGATTAACAGACTTGACAACAAACACAATCCTTTCAAATACACCAGGAAAATTAATAAAATTCATTATGAAACAAACTCCAATTTACATTCTCATTGAGTGATATTGGAAATAAACAATAAACTTTAAATTGAAGAATATCTCTTTGGTTATTAAAAAGTGCTATTTAATGACTCATGTCAAGGAAAAAATTAAAACTCATTATTTTTTACAATAATGAAAAACAAGCAAAATACACATAGAACAAATATAGGATGCATTAAAATTGGCTTCAACAGTGTGGATATATAAACATGTAATCTAAAATGCAAAGAACTGGGTTAATCATGTTCTTTATTTCATGGCAAATTATCATCATAGGTATATGCAGGGCCTTGTTATATGTGTGTATTTGTGTATTTATTTATTTATGACTTTTGGGTTTCTATTTGCTACTCCAACTTGCACCTACCCAGATGTGTTTTCCATGTATTCTCTCATTTTTATGTGTTTCTTCTAGTAAAAAAGTATAAATATATTTATTTTTAAATACTTTTGAATTAAGATTTACATGCAATAAAATGCACCCATTGTTACGTGTATAAGCCATAAGTTTTGACAACTGTCTACACCTTTGGAAACGACACTCCAATCAGGTTGAAAAACACATTCATCACCCCCAAAGAGATATCTTGTGCCCCATTGCCATCAAACCCCACAGTCCCAGCCACTGTCAAACCCTCTGCCACCCAGCCCCATAGGATTTCTAGAATTTCACAAAATTGTTATTATACAGGAAGTAAACATTTGCATCTGACTTCTTTTGCATGGCATAATGGTTCTGAGATTTGACCATGTTGCCTTGTTCATCAGCAGTTTTTCCCTTTCAATTGCTGAGTAGTATTTCATTGTTCAATATACTAAAATTAATTTATTCGTTCACTTATTGAACATTCAGGCCATTTCTAGTTTTGAGCTATTATGAATTAAGCAACTGTCAACATTCAAATACAAGACTTTCTGTGGCATAAATTTTCATCTCTCTTAGATAAATACATAGGAGTGAAATTATTGTATCACAGAGTGATCATATGTTTAAGTTTATGGCAAGCTATTTCCCAAAGTGTATTCTCTTATATTGTCAGCATCAATATGAGTATTCTAGCTACTTCAAGTTCTGATCCACACTTACTATTATCAGTCTTTTGAAGTTTAGCCATTCCAGTGCCTGTGACATGGTATCTCATGATTTCATTTTGTACTTTTTTGATGATTAATGATGATGAGCATATTTTCATATGCTTATTAGATATTTGTTTCCAAGTTTTGGTAAAGTATCTGTTTAAATTGTTCCGCCCATGTTTAATTGGGTTATTTTCTTATGTTTGAGTATAAAATTTCTTTATTTTGTGAATGTATCTCTTTTTCAAGAGAGAGATGTTACAAATATTTCCTTCTAGTCTGCAGCCATCATTTTCATTTTCTTAATTGTGTCTTTCAAATAGCAAAAGTATTAAATTTTGTTGAAGTCCAATTTATTTTCTGCTTTTATGGTTATTTTTGTGTGTTCTAAGTAATCTTTTCAAACCCAAGGTCATGAAGATTTTCTTCTGCTTTCTTTTAAGAGTTTAGTAGTTTTAACTTTAATGTTTACATCTATGCTCTATTATAATTATTTTTTGTATGTGTTGTCAGGTATAGATCAAGATTCGCCTTTTTCCCATATGACTTTCCAGTTTTTCCAGCACTGTTTGTTGAGGAGATTCCTTTTTCCCTATTAAATTACCTGAACATTTCTATCAACATTCAGTTGACTATATATATGTCTATTTCTAGACTCTATTCTGTCCCATTGATCTAGTTGTCTGTACTTATGTCAAAACTATACTCTTTAGATTATTGTAGATTTATGGTCAATCTTGAAATCAGATAATGTAAATCCTCCAACTTTGTTCTTGTTTTCAAAATTATCTTTGACTTATCCCTTAGATTACTTTATGGATCCTAGAAGCAACTAGATAATTTATACAAACAAGTCCAGTAGGATTTTGATTGCTATTGTATTGAATCTATCCATCAAACTGGTGAGAATTTATATCTTAACAATATTGAGTTTTCTGACATGGGCATAGTGCATTCTCCATTTACTTAGGTTTCCTTAATTTCCCCATAATTATTTTTTTGTAATTTGCAGTGCAAGTCTTATACATATTTTGTTAAATTAAGCCCTAAGTCCATTACTCAGTTTTTGATGTTATTGTAAATTGTACTGTGATTTAATTTCATTTTCTAATTGTTCCTTGCATGTTTTATATGTTAACCTTTTGCATGTATACTTAGTATCCTGACACCTTATGAAATACAATCATCAGTTCTAGGGCTTTTTTGGTCAATTCTTTAGGGCTTTTCTATGATGACAGTTTTGGGATCATGGTGTACAGAATCCCCAGGTGAGAAAATTAAAATAGTATCAAATTGGTAGTGCCCTTGGCACCAAACAGAAGCAAATGCAAATCCTCTCTGGAGGAAATGAACCTCATCCCACAGCCCTCAGTATTCCCAGAGAATAAATTTGGTCAAATATGAACTCAGAACAAAAAATTTCCATACCAACTACTGTGAGTTTGAGTACTGGTAGGAACAACGAATGCTGTATTTAGACTCTGGGGAACTTCAGATATTGAAATGATGAGCTATAGAATATAAAATGAATCTGTATAAAATATTTAAAGGAATGAAAGAAGAAATTTTAAAATGAGCAAGTAGAGTATCAAAACTACCAGTAAGATTTGAAAAAGAACCAAACAGAAGTGAAAAATATGGCTTTTGAAATAAAAGCTCAGTGCATGCAGTAATAGTGCTTTGGACACAGCTGAAGAGAGAATTAGCAAATTGTAAAGAAAGGTTTGGAGATGTTACACAAAGGAAGCTCAGTGAGACAAGGAACTAGACCCCATTAGAGGGTATAAAAAGGCATGGAGGATGGAATTTGAAGGTCTAAACTAATTAGGTCAAATTGCAGTCTCAATGGAGAGATTAAAGAGATGAATCTATCCTGCCTTGGCCACTCGTCCTGCTGATCCAGCACATACCTGCTCAGGAGGCATATCCTGACTGCGGCCAGAAATGCACAAAACAGAGACCCCTTGATGCCACAGTTCTCGACTGGGCACTACATGCACATGGCAGACCCTCTCCAAGTGGGTCAGTACTTATCTAATGACAAGCTGAACATCTCCAGCCAGCGAACAACCCTCAGCAACTTTGCTGTCATTAATATGGGACAGGGCAGGTCAGTCTCTTGGCTTTAAAAGACCTACTCCACTTCTCTCCACGCCTCATCCAGGGGAGGCTTCTCGGGTTCTGCTGGATCCAGTTTATGACTTGACAGAATGACTTTTCACTCTGCGCTCAATCTTTGTTTCTAATAATCTCTATTTTTTTCTTTAGTGAGATAAAGCTTGGGAATTTTCCAGGACCAAGAATGACATGAACTCCTAAAAGAATAAAAATAGTGTATACCTGTTCCCAATAGCAGATAAAAGATAATGGAGTAAGGGGGAAAGGGTGTGAACATAATCTAAAATAAGGGAAAAAAAGAGAAAAAGATAGAAAAAAGTATTAAAATATCACAAAATAATTTAAGATAAATAAAGCCAAACATTTAATAACAGAAAAAGGCAAAGCATCTAAATAGATCAGTATGAATTAAGGCACAAGTTTTGTTATGCTATTGAAAAGAAGCCTAATTTAGCTATATGCTTATTATAGGAAATTAGCATAAAGCACAGGACACATAAATGACCAAAATGTCAAAAGTAAAAGGTAGGAAAAGATACTCCAGGCAAATACTAGCCCAAAGAAGCTGATATCTCTATATTAATATCAAATAAAATGGTTTTTGAGACTCAAACATCAATAAATATAGGAAATTACTAAATAATGAGAAAAGTTTCACTTCATCAGAGGGAGATAGTAATTTGAAACATAGTCACCTAAAATAGCATTAAATATATAAAGCAAAAATTAAATGAACTGCAAGGGAAAATATGACAAATCCATCATTGTGTTAAGAAATTTCAAGATGTATCTCAGTAATAGTAGGTTAAGCAGACACACACACACTCACATACACACACTTCCCACAAAAATTGGAAAACTTGACAATACACTTAACCTGCTGGATTTAAGGGACAAATATAAAACTAGCACCTAATGATTAGAGAATAGACATCTTCTCAACTATTTAGGGAGCAGTTATAAAACTTGGGTAAGTCTCAACACATTTAGAATAATAATTTTCATCCAGGGCACAGTGTCTTACCACAGTGCAATTAGGCTTGGCAGTAATAACCTAATGGTAATGAAAAATGCATGGATACAGGCCATCAAACATTTTGTCAAAACCTATAGAAGTGTATGGTGCAAAATGTAATCCATAATGTAAACCACTGACCATGGTTAGTAGCAATGCTTCAATATTTGTTCATCAATTGTAATAAATGTACCATACTCATAAAAAATGATAATGAAAAATGCACCATGTGCTTAGAAATTTTAAAACTCACAAATCAGATAACAAAAAATGGAAATGTTTAGAAACAATAAGACTGAATTCTAATGAAAACATGATACAATGATTTTTAAATTATTTAACCCATGAGATTATGAATGGGGAGATAAATGATTTGGGGGCAATTTGGACAACTCTTATGGGCACTTTGTCAAGTTTCTAGTGCCACCAGCTGAGTAAATTTTAACATGAGTTGATGCCCATCATGGTAAGATTTTTATTTCAACTCAGCATCTCTAATTTCAGCATCTCCAACTTCACATTCAAAATATAATTAACATTTGCTAAGTAAGCACATGTTCTAGATACCCAGGTGGTTTCCATATGTCATCTCATTGAAAAGTTAAATGTTTCAGTTCTAAGGAAGAAAGGGAGTCATCAAGTGCTTTAATGGGTCCCATTTTATCCTTATTTATTTCCCTGCATGTGATTTCAAAAATAGAGTCACCCTATACCCTCCGGGCAAGGCCAAAATCTGGGAAAGCTGAGAAAAGTCTTTGCTCTCCTAGTCTGCCCTTCCATGCTCAGTTTTGGGCTTTCAGCTGTAACGGGAGACTATGAAATTGCTGAGGCCCTTGACCTCTCCTTACTCTTGACTCTTAGAACAGTCTCAGCAGGAGAACTCCTTGTGGGTCCTTTCATGTGTCCAAGCATGACCAAGACCAAGAAAGTAAGGCATTGATTCCAGCTGGCGAGGGGCCCAGCCAGCAGACAGCTCATTCTGTTACAGAAAATTGAGACCACGTCCCTTTTCTTGCAACTGCTCCATCTCTCCGAGGCAGGCTAGATAGGACATCAATAGATGGATCTGGAACCTGGCAAGAATCCACAAGTCATTCGATACCCCAAGATGGCTGCTGGAAGACCCTCATGAGATTCTGCCATCCGGAATGAGATTTCCTCGGGAAGGCAGGAGAAGCCCTGAATAATCTCCAGCGGCCTTATCATTGGGCCGTCCTGGGGGATTGTGGGGTGGGGTAATCAATCAAACAGCAAACAGCTGTGACTCCTCCTGTGCCATTAGCAAAGGGGAGGAGTAATTGTTTAAAGAGCAAGCGCCAAGGTCTCTTGCTCTCTTGCCTTTGGACCTCTATTCTGTCCTTCTTCATCCCTGCCTGGATCAATACTCAAGTAAACCTGGGTATTTAAAATCTATAATGGGAGGAAGAGATGAGATGTGGGGGGCGTTTTGGGGACTTGGCGTTGTCCTGGGTGGTGCTGCAGGGACAGTTACCAGACATTTTTTGTCCTCCCATGACCCACTGGGTGGACTGTGGGAAGTGTGGGCTATGGTGTGGACCATTGACCATGAGGTGCAGCGGTGCTCAGAGATGTATTCAACAAGTGCAATGAATGTCTCATGATGATGGAGGAGATTGCTGTTATGGGGGGAGGAGTGGGGTGAAGGGGGTGGGGGGTATATGGGGACCTCATTTTTTTTAATGTAATATTTAAAAAATGAAGACCAAAAAATAAATAAATAAATAATAAAATAAAATCTATAATGGGAAATTGTATTCTATAAATCAGCCCTTTTTATCAGTCTTCAGCCTCTTTCTCCCTACCTGGGACCTATGGTGTGTTATTTTCTTCCATTTCTCTTCTCACCACTGCTTGATAAATTACTGGCCTAACTAACCCAACATGCTCTTGAAATTCATTTCTGCGGCATAGTCATGAATCTAGACAAAATCTGGTTACACCTCTGACATTAATTTCTCCACAGCACACAGGACTGGTTTCTGAGCCAACCAATGTTAGCATGCTTAAATCAGGTTAAACTGGGTTTATCACACTTTGCTTGAACGATGGTTACCAAAACCAAAGGAAATGTGAATTCTTCAATTGCTATCTCAGTCTCTAAACTGAGAATCTTTTTACCATCACGTTAGGAAGCTAAAATGGAAAAATTGACTCAGCTCTTTTTAAAATCCACTAAACCTAAGGTCAGTCTTCACTGATATTCATGAAAATATATGGCCTATTTTAAATAGATAAAACAGAGGTATTATACAGAGATATTTAAAATCACAGAATAACCCAACAGCAACACTCTCATTCTCTTTTCTCATTCATTCACAAATGAAACATTGAGTGCTCAGTTTCTATAATGCATGGC